>NW_012115988.1:2745959-2758414 GCF_000951035.1 Colobus angolensis palliatus
AGCTAACTGCAACCTCTGCCTCCTGGGTTCAAGTGATTCTCCTGCCTCAGCCTCCCAAGTAGCTGGGGCTACAGGCACCCACCACTATGCCCAGCAAATTTTTTGTGTGTTTAATAGAGACAGGGTTTCGTCATGTTGGCCTGGATGGCCTTAATCTCCTGACCTCATGATTCACCTGCGTTGGCCCCACAAAGCGCTGGGATTACAGGCATGAGCCATTGTGCCCGGCCTAAACTGATTATTTTATTAGAGCTTCCATCCCAGAAAAGTGATAAATATATCCAGCCTCTATAATACAAACTATAAATAGTTAATCCTGTAGTTTTTCAAACAACTATGACTCACCATGAATCATGGTGAAGGAGGGGTAAATAAAGGAAAAAAGGAGGGAAAGAAAACACTATGTTGAGCTATATTTTCTCATTCAACACTTTAGTTATTCATTAGGCTTTTTTAATATCTCTGTGGTCATATCCCTAAAAACGTAATTCTGTATGCAGAGCAAAAATTAAAAGTGAGAAACGGTTCAACAAAGGTTTGTTAAACTTTTTCTCTTACACTTACCAGGAATCATGTGGTCCAAGTCATCATCTGAAGTCATTTAAGCTCAGCTGAAATCTGCAGACAATTATTTTCACTAAAAGGCTACAGTCTTATTTTCTCCACTTACGAACTCAGAGTGTCATAATCTTGGCTCTCAATTTTGGGATATAAGAACTTATTATCATATATTAAAATCACCAGCCTAGCTAGTCTAGGATATCACTCTAGCAATTAAAAGATACACACTGGCTGGGCACGATGGCTCACACCTGTAATCCCAGCACTTTGGGAGGCAGAGGCAAGCAGATCATCTGAGGTCAGGAGTTCGAGACTAACCCAGCCAAGATGGTGAAACCCTGTCTCTACTAAAAATACAAAAATTAGCCATGCATGGTGGCACACACCTGTAGTCCCAGCTACTCCAGAGGCTGAGGCAGGAGAATCACTTGAATCTGGGAGGTAGAGGTTGCACTGAGCTGAGATCGTGCCATTGCACTCCAGCCTGGGCGACAAAAGCTAAACTCTGTCTGAAAAATAATAAAAAATAAAAGACATACATTGATGATACATATTAATAAATTTTAATAAAAACATAAGCCTCCGATCATCCTGAGTAAAAAAAAAAATTCATGAAAAATGGCTACCAATAACATGAGATAATTAAATCAACTCTCCCTCTTCTATTTAATATGCTGCTTTGGAATTTCAACAAATTCAAGTTATGTATATATTTATTTTTGCACACACACATGCATACTCCTGAACATACACACACATAGGTCCACATTCTTCAATACACCCTGTACCAAAAATAACAGATTAGGATTGCCAAATCGCAAACAATATGGATTATATCCTACCAATGTTGAAATATGTTTAAGCAATCTAGGAGAAGAATGGTTCACTAGAGGTATGGTAAACTGGCAAACTACTATTTATCTAAAATATTTATGTCTATCAGAGGTAATTTCATAAATTATATTTAAAATCTCATTGAAGAAATACCCCCATAAGCACATGGAGTATACTTTCAATTTAGAAAGACAAAAAATACAAAGATGTGAAAATAGATGGAATGCAAAAGGAATTTGGCAAAGAGACAATTCAGGTGAGCTGGATAAATTAACAGAGAATTTTTAAAGCAACAGTTCTCAACCTTGGCTACACATCAGAATTACCTTGGGTTCTATTTATTTAGGTTCTGATTTATTTGGTCTTAGTTGTGGGCTTGGCATTGGAACTATTTTAACTGCCCAGATAATTGTAATATGCAGCCAAAGTTCAGAACCACTGCTCCAACTGATACAAGCTGTGAAACTGTCTCTCAGACAGGACTGGAATGAGTAGAAGAAAGTGCATCAATAAAAGGGAATGGGTAATGTAAAATCAGGCACCGTCATTCAAAGGAGAGATGAGCTGAGAAGGAAATACTGCTGGCAAAAGCTCGAGCCACCCTGTATCCCAGCCAGAGCATTCTATAAAGGCATTTACTTAGTGAGGGCCCAACAGCTCAGAGCACAGACTTCAGTATACACATTGAGAATATCAATTATCAGATGATCAGTCTCTCGGAAACTTTTCTCAATAATTAGACTCACAAAATATTAATGTATGAGTCAGAATGCCACAGCATGCCTTTATAATAAGAGACCTAACAGTCCAGTGGATTGTATATCATATTGACACTGGGGCAAAGCTATATGGGAAGCCAAATTATTATCAGAAGGTAGTGTAAAGAATCAGAACAATGGCAACTAACTGTATGATTTTAGTACTCAATACAGCAGTTATGGAGAGCAGGATGCTTCCACCTCCACTACATACACATTCCCAATTCATGGACCAGATACTCATGCAATTTCAGAGCAATTTTTTCTCTAAGATGGTGCCCTTACTTCTTGTTTGTTTTTGCTTTCATGCTACTGCCTGCTTCCATTGGTGTCTCCTTCCTTTATCAATGTTAATGCCCTAGATTATATTACAATTAAGCTTGATTTAGTCTTCCAGGTTTGAACCTGGAAATATAATCTCTCTAATCATTATATTTTGATTTTATTTTCCTAAGTCTCAGATACCTGAAGAAAACTTAATTTTGCTACCTCTAAGAGAGAATTGGGAATGAGAAGGCAGAGAATTGAAGCCGAGGGGACATATTCAGCAGTAATGAGAAGTCAGTTTGTATAGATCTGGTAAGGACAACAAACATGATGTACTATGCGCAGGTTGAGTATCCTTTATCCAAAATGCTTGGGGCCAGAAATCTTTTGGACTTTGGAATTTTTTATTATATTTACTGGTTGAGCAGTCCAAATCTGAAAATACACAGTTCAAAATACTCCAATGACCATTTCTTTTGAGTGTCATGTCAGCACTCAGAAAGTTTGGATTTTGGAGCATTTTGAATTTTGAATTTTCAGATTAGAGATATTCAACCTGTATTCACTTGTTTATACCTTCTTCTTTCTCTATCAAAATGTTGAGCATAAAACAAGAATTATCAATTATTATTTGGACGTTTGAATGTTATGTGTGAATATATATATACACATATTCTATATATATATACACACATATTCTATATATATATACACATATTCTATATATATATACACACATATTCTATATATATATACACATATTCTATATATATATATATAAAATTTAACTCAACAAGAGCTTATTTATTTGCCTTTGCTTCCTCTTAGAAAGTCAGTTGCATAGTGAGTAGGGTTCCCTTCTTTCCTTCTTGCAACTATTATTTGTAAAGGAACTCTTCTCGCTGTAGTGCTATCCCAGCACTCCAGATGAGAATGGCTTCTGAATCACAGTATTTATGCTATGTCATGATTAATCTCTTTTTCATTCCAAAAAAAAGTTACTGTTAAAAGATGAAGTCAATACTTTGATTTTGAAAAACTCATATAAGAAAATATCACAACTTACCTAGATAGCATCTATGAGTATTGCTCCTGACATACAAAAAGGATGGAAATATAATTTCTAATCACTGAACTTTAAAAGTAAATTAGTTATTTTAGCTCATCTACTGTGTGGAATTGAAGCCTTGGTTTATTTTTTTAAGTGAAAACACAGATTTAGACATCATATACACTTCATATTGTATTAGAATTAGTTCACTTGTAGGTGACACTTGACTTTTTGTCATTTTATATTTAAGCATAGTTACAACTCACAGCATCTCTGGAAGGTTAGCATGTAATATGATTTGGCTCTGTGTCTCTATCCAAATCTTATCTCAAATTGTAATCCCCACATGTCAAGGGAGGGACCTGGTGGGAGGTGATTGGATCATGAGGGTGGTTTCTCCCATGCTCTTCTCATGATAGTGAGTGAGTTCTCACAAGATCTGTTTGTTTGTGTGTAGTGTGGTTCCTCTCTCTCTCATTCTCACTCTCCTGCCCCCAAGTAAGACATGCCTTGCTTTCTCTTCACCTTCCACCATGATTGTAAGTTTCCTGAGGCTTCCCCAGCCATGTGGAACTGTGAATCAATTAAACCTCTTTTCATTATAAATTATCCAGTCTCAAGTAGTTCTTTATACTGGTATGAAAACGAACTAATACAGCAGGATTCATCCAAACTTCAACTAAGAAATTTATTCAGAGGAGCTACACTCTTAAGTTCATACTCTAGGTTCCAAGTTCTATCCTTAGTCTACTGCCTAGGTTAAAATCGTGCTGAAAGGCTGACTTTGTCCTCAGATCGTTCTGACTGATCAACTCTCTGGTTGGATGCTCTTTTCCCTTATTAACTCTAATGCCCACTCAAGAGTTTCCACTGACCTTGATCACTTTGGTTTGCATTTATTGCATTGAGGACCTCACTTTAACAGACACAATCAGTATTTATACACAAGAAGCTCTGCTTCTTCTCTTCCCTGCTCCAATACTTGGCACCTACCCAACACATCATAAACTAACGGCAACACCGTTTCAATCTTTTCTCTGCTTGATCCTCAAACCAAAGATATGTAATCTTAAACTTGACCTCCTTATTTCCAATTTCCAACACTTGCTAATCCTGTCTCCTCAGAATATATGAATCAAATGTCCTTAATGTCCTACGTTGATTCCAAGGAAGAAACCAACATCCATTTCTCCTCTACACTTGTAAATATAAGAAATATTGATGATTTCAGAAAGTTTTCAAATTTATTCAACATGTTTTACAGAAATCATTTGTGCAGGATATGATTAGATAGATTTATTAAAACACTTTTTTGAGCTATCACTTCAAGGAAGATAGATATTTCAATTTCCATCAAATATTTAAGAAATTCAGGAGGCTTAAGTGAATACATTCTGCATTCTAAAAATAATCTTTCTTTTCAGTGGACATTTTCAAATCCAAAAGAATTTTCATCTGAATTGACACAAATCAGTATTAAATAATTAACAGTAATTAAGGATATTCTATTTTAGTCTTTTTTCTGAGTTTTTTTTTGTTTTCTTTTTTATAACTAATATAATTCTGATACAGTCATGCTTGAGAATTTTAGCCAAAGAGTACATAGTCAGAAAAACAAAGTCATAAAATACGAGAAAGAGAGAGAGAGAGAAAGAGAGAGAGAGGTTAAAATGAAGTACACACATGTTTCTAAGGCCAGAACAGCACACTAAATTCACACTTCTTAGTTAACTTCTTTCACACCCTAAATTGTCTACAGACCTTCCCAACATGTCAAGAACAAAAAGAATCACTTTTTTGCATCTTTTCATTTCTGCGAAACTCTAGGGTAACAGGTCTCGTTCATACTTTCACAGACACATCATTTTTTAGCTCCCTTCTTGCTGAGAAAATTGGTGAAGTTAAAAACCTGCTGGGATTCTAATTTGAAGTAAGAGGTACCACCATAATTCAAAAAGTAAGACTTCATTTGTGAAGCTTCAACCACATTTGCAAGCAATCAGTTGTTCTGTCCATTTCTCCATCTGTAAAACAAGGATAATAGCACCTACCATGGTTGTTGTGAAGCACAAATTAAAAGCCTGGTGCAGAGAAGGCAGCTTTTGCAGTTGTTACTTCTGCGTGATGCTTTTAGATGTGAAACTGAGGGAAACTTTTGTCTCTAGTGCTGCCTTGAGCAAACAATCACTTTGCCAAGTAATGAATTCAGCCAGAATTTATACTCTCTATATATGACAGAGTTGAGAAAAGCTCACAAATATTCTAATACTTTAGGAGAGGTGGTGGTTTTTTGCATACATTTTCTTTACTTTATGTTATAATGTATATGGCAATCTTATTCTTCAAGTTAAATATTATTTTGAATCATTAAGAATATCTACTATGCATTGTTTCATAAAATAATGAGCTCTAGTGTATGTTAGAGTTCAGCAAGCTTAGATGTGTGTGTACAGACTTTCTTAAGGCAATTTTCTCTGTATATCATCTCAACAATTACATCGTATATACGACAGGCACAGATATCTTCTCAGAAACAAGCAGTGTTTGGTCTAAAAGATTAAACATGCCTGAAAATGTGTCCAAGTCTCACTCTTGAAAATCTGATTACAAAACGGTACATTTCTTCATTGTTCTAAGGACAAAAAAGTGGGAGGATACTTTAGAGAAAATGTGTAATCCCACTTCTGAACATATATCAAAGACAATGAAATTGTATCCTAAAGAAATATCTGCACTACCATGTTCTTTGCAGGATTATTTACAATAGCCAAATATGAAAATAACCTAAGAATTTGAAAATTGATGAATGGACAAAGAAATTATGGTATGTGTGTATACATAATTACATACATAATATACATATGTATACACACACAACATAATTTTTTTGCCCATTGATTCGTGTGTGTGTGTGTGTGTGTGATGCAGAAGGAGCATAAAAACCCAACTGAGGCAGGTCTCAAACCTCATCCTTTTGGCAAGCTTTTGGCAAACTTTTGGCATTACAATTATTTAAACAAACCTAGATCAACCACATTAAATACATGCTCTGCTTCCATAATAAATGGCCTCAAAATTCCATACTTCAACTCTAAAATTCCCCCATACCATTCTCACTGGGCTACCCTGTATCATTGATCTCTTCAACACAGCTTCCCACCACCTGCAATTTTAAGTCCCAATTTTGCTCCATGCCTCAGTTACACTTCCCTGACAAATACAATTGATTGATAGCTCATTTTGATCTGCAGTCTTATCTTTTTGATATTAACACTTTCCTAAAGCCAGTCACCATTTAGAGGAACCCAGACTAGGGACAGGAGGTCCCTAGGCTGGCATCTTACCCCAGGATCCTGAAGGAATAACTGGCCAGACCCACTCCTCACCAGGAGCTCCCCCGCAAGAAGTCTGATGAAACATTCCTCAGAACAGGAAACAGAAATCCTGGAGTGGAACCTCTGAGCAGTAGAAAGTGCTCAGCAGTGCTTTTGGAAGTGGGAGTTATCCCTGGATGTTGAACTATTTATTTAGTTGTTGCACAAGTATTTATTGAGTCTTTTGTGTGCCAGGCACTATTCTATACACTAAGGATAAAGGAGTGACCAAGTCAGAGAATGTTTCTTTTCTCCTGGAGCTAGTATACTACTTGGGGGAGGCAGATGCCAAACAAATAAACAAAATTACTACATACATAAATGCATAATTAAAACCATGATAGTGCAAAGCAAACCACCAGGGGAGTGAAGGCACCTCATTATATTGGAGAGTCAGGAAAGGCCTCTGGTGATACAACACCTGGGCTTAATCTAAATATGAAGAAAAAGATAGTCATCAGCAAAGTGAAGATACAAGCCACAGAATGGGAGAAAATATTTGTAAACTACTCATCTGACAAAGGATTAATAACCAGAATATATATAAAGCTCTAACAATTCTATAGAAAAAAATTGAATATCAAATTTAGAAATGAACAAAAGATATGAATAGATATTTCTCAAAAGAAGACATACAAATGGCAAACAGGCATATGAAAAGGTGCTCAATATCACTGATCAGAGACATACAAATCAAAACGACAATGAGATAGCATCTCACCCCAGTTAAAATGGCTTATATACAAAAGACAGGCAATAACAAATGCTAGCAAGGATGTGGAGAAAAGAGAATCCTTGTACACTGTGGTCGAAATATTAATTAGTATAACCACTATGGAGGACAGTTTGGAAGTTCCTCAAAAAACTAAAACTTAGATACTATACAATCTAGCAATTTCACTGCTAGGTATATACCCAACAGAAAGGAAATCAGTATATTGAAGAGATATCTGTAATCCCATGTTTGTTGCAGCACTGTTCACAATAGCTAAGATTTGGAAACAGCCTAAGTGTCCAACAACAGATGAAAGGATAAAGAAAACGTGGTACATATACTCAGTGATGAATAAAGAAAATGTGGTACATATACTCAATGGAGTACTACTCAGACATAGAAAAGAATGAGATCCTGTCATTTGCAACCAAATGGATGGACTAGAGGTCATTGTGTTAAATAAAATAAACAAGGCACAGAAAGATAAACATCACATGTTCCCACTTGTGGGATCTAAAAATCAAAACAACTGAACTCATGGAGGGGGAGTAGAAGGATGGTTACCAGAGGTTAGGAAGGATGGAGTGGGGAGGGGGGATTGTTAATGGACACAAAAAAATAAAAAGAATGAATAACATATAGTATTTGATAGCACAACCAGGGTGAATATAGTCAATAATAATTTAATTGTACATTTTAACATAACAAAAAGAGTATAATTGGATAGTTTGTAACACAAAGGACAAATGCTTATGGAGATGGTTACCCAATTTTCCATGATGTGATTATTGTACATTGCATGCCTATATCAAAACATCTCATGTGGCCTATAAATATATATAATATATATAGTTTATTAAATATTAACTTACATGATCACAAAGTCCCACAATAGGCTGTCTGCAAGCTTGAGGAGTAAGGAGAGCCGGTCTGAGTCTCAAAACTGAAGAACCTGGAGTCTGATGTTTGAGGGAAGGAAGCATCTAGCATGGGAGAAGGATATAGGCTGGGAGGCTAGGCCTGTCTCTCCTTTTTCACAATTTTCTGCCTGCTTTCAATTCACTGGAAGCTGATTAGATTGTGCCCACCAGATCAAGGGTGGATCTGCCTTCCCCAGCCCACTGACTCAAATGTTAATCTCTTTTGGTAACACCCTCACAGACACACCCAGGATTAATACTTTATATCCCTCAATCCAATCAAGTTAACACTCAGTATTAACCATCACAGTATCCACAAAATTTTTTATTTTTTTAAAAAAGATAGTCATGGGGGAATATAGGATAAAAGGATTCTAGGCAAAGGAGATGGCAAAGGATATGTGGAGTCTGCTGAGTATAATTTGCCCGGGTTAACAAACAGAAAGATTCATTGTGGCTGGAGCACAGCAAACAAAAGTAGTGGGTAATGACAGAAACATTAGTGGGTCCAGGATATACAGGACTTTGTAAAAGCATGATAAAGTGTTTGGATTTTGTGCTAAGAGTTATGAGAAGCAATTAGAGGGTTTTATGTAGGATAATGCATGATGTGATTTGTATTTTAAGATCTCTCTGGCTTCAAAATGTAGCATCCATTACAGGGGTTCAAAAATGGAAGCAGGAACAGTGTAAGAAGACTTGTCCAGAAAAGAGAGGATGGTGGCTTGAGTTAGGGTTTGTAGGTAATAGCAAAGAATACAAGTCAAAAGAATCAGAGTACATACATTTTTAATAGAGCACGAGACTAACTGATACATTGAATGCAAGTTGCAGAATGCGGTGTCATTTACTGGTATGAGGAGAAGTAAGGAAGGAACTGCAACCCCACGTCAAGAAGGAATGTAAAAATGTCCCTCCAGCTTCAGGGGGTGAATGAGGCAGAGGGGAAAACTGCAGCCAGATGACCATTTTGAAAAGGTATCTGAGTTTCCCCAGATAAAGCAGCCCTTCAGAGCTTTGTATTTCAGCTCAGTAACTTGGGCTGCAGAAAAGATCCCCTGCACCCACATTTTGCTCTAAAAGGCTTACCCCTTACACGACTAGCAACATTTCAGCTCATACTACCCTGAAATGAAAGGTATTGCTAGATTTGACACATATAGCCCATCTTTGGGATTCAAACCAAGTCTATTTGGTTTGACAGGGGAGATGGTAGGGATGGATGACAATGATGGCTAGCAAAACAGGAGAGGAGTTTTGTGACAATGAAAGTGATTCTGGCTCAGAACACAGAACTGTTCATTGAAACAACTGCAGCACTAATGTTATCTGCCATGAGGTGATAGAAAGGAGAAAGAAGAAGAAAAGAGAGGAGACAGAAGAAGAGGAAAGGGAAGAAGTGGAGAACAAGAAGACCTACCAGTACTACTACCTCAACTAGTTTTGTGTGGCTACCATTTATAGTGTATACTCAGCAAGGTATTTTTAGATGTCATGAAGTGTTATGATGAGCTAGGCACTGTGTTAGGTACTTTATATTGTCTTTAATCCACACAGCAATTCTAAAAGTTCAATGTTGTTTTCTTACACAGGTGAGGAAACTGAGGATCAAAGAGAACAAAGGATTTGCTCGTGGACACAGTGCCACTAGCAAAACCAAGATTCAAACCAAGGCTATTTAACTCTAAGGCCTATAGATGCTGTGGGCAGAGAGTGGAGGAACCTGGGAGATAGCATCTGACAATGAAAGCTGCCAGGCCTGGCTTGCTGAACAGCAGTGGACACAGTCAAGAGTCACAGCATGAACAACAGGGACAGCATTTGAGACTCTTTCCAAGAGGGACACAACATACAGACCATGGGAGATGCAACATTTGACTGATAGGTAGAAACTATGAGGATATTCGTTGATGTTGCTACTTTTATTGTGACCCTGATGCCTGTCCCCTTGGGCTAGCAATACTGCTACAAAACTGCATAATTCTGCAGCTAAATAAGTGCAGTGTAACTTCCCACCCTGCTCCCAAGTTGCTGCAGCTAGAAAGAAGAAAAAGCTTATCTCTGTGTGCACAATTAAATCTCTACAGAGAGCCGTGTTGGTCCTACTCAAAGACATCCGCATTCCCCTCGTTTTATGAAAGAATTATGAAAGTGTTCCTTGCTGAGTTGAGTTACGTCCTGAAATCTTTGAAGAAAACTTAAGTCTCTCTGGACTTGCATAACTCACTTGAAGTCTGTAAAACCAGAAGGAAAGACAAGGTTTCATAAGCTCCAATTCTTTTCTTTTCAAACATCCACAATTTTATGCACATAAGAGCGAGAGTAGCTCTCATTATTATTTGCTTACAATGCAAACATTGATAATGTTTCAAAATGGATTTTTCACAGAAGGAAGATATTTTCATACTTTGAAAGTTTCACATTTTCCTATTTAAAAAGTAGCTCTTAATGAAAAATATGTTCTCTGGTTTCTATTTTCTCTTCTTCACCAAACTCAACAAGCTACCAGTTTTTCATCTCTAATAATTCTTCCCACATTTAGTCACCCCAAAAGGAATAAGACAAGAGCCACGAGGCCTACCATACACCAAAATCAACTCAAAAATTGATTTAGCTTTTATATTTGTGACAACGAAAGTGATTCAGGCTCAGAACACAGAGGCATTCCTTGAAACATATGCAGCACTGATGTTATCTGCCATGAGGTGATAAAAGCGAGAAGGAAGAAGAAAGGAGATGAGAGAGAAGAAGAAGAGAGGGAAGAAGGGAAGAAAAAGAAGACTTACCAAATGTAGAAGACCTAAATGTAAAAGCAAAAACTATACGATTTTTAGAAGAAAATTGTTACGGCCTTAGGTTCATGAGAAACAAAAAGTTCTTAGAAAACAACAACAAAATCATGATCTACAAAAGGGAACATTTATAAACTGGACTCAATAAAAATTAAAGTATTTTGCATCAACATACTTAAATAAGAAAATGAAAAGACAAAACAAAGACTAGAAAATATTTGCAAATTATATGTAATAAAGGATTTGTACCTAGTATATAAAGAATCCTTTCAACTCAATATAAAAATACAACCCAACCTTAAAATGAACAGATTTGAATATATATTTTACAAATGAGATATATGAATGAAAAGTTGCTCAATATTATTAGTCATTAGAGAAGTCATTGTTAAAACCACAATGAGATGCCACTGTCAATCCACTAGAATGGCTATAATCCAAAAGACTGACCACAGTAAGTGTTGGTGGGGATCTGGAGAAATGAAATCTACATATACTGCTAATGGGAATGTTAAATGAAACAGCTATTTGGGAAAATAGTGTAGCAGTTTCTTTAAAAAGTGAAATGTAATTCATTAATTTCACTTCTAGAAATTTACCCAAGAGAAATAAAAACTTATGCCTCTGTAAAAGCATGTACAAAAATATTTATACCTGCATTATTCATAATAACCAAAAAGTAGAAACAATTCAAATTTTCAACAACTTGCGAATGGATAAACAAAATGTGGAATTATATAATCAAAGACTATTCATCAATAAAAAGGAACTCATTGATGCTAAAATATTGGTGAATCTCAAAACCATCATGCTCAAAACCATGAAGTCAGATTTGAAAAACTACAGACTGTATGGTTCCACTTATATAAAATGTAAAGAAACAGTGAATATATAGAAACAGAAAACAGATTAGTGGTTGCCTGGGGCCCAGGGTGGAAATGAGGATTATCTGCAAGTGAGGATGAGAGAACTTTGGGGGATTGCTCTAAAATTGATGGGATTGTTCTAAAAGTGAATTATGGTGATGGTTGCATAGCTCTTTAAATTTACTAAAGAATATGAAATTATATACCTATAAAGAAAGAATTGTACTGTATGTGATTGTACCTCACAAAAAAGCTGTTCAAAAAAACTTTGCCATCAAGCTACCAATAAGTTTCTTCACAGAATTGGAAAAAACTGC
>NW_012115988.1:2759785-2770662 GCF_000951035.1 Colobus angolensis palliatus
AAAAAAAAAAAAAAAAGAAAGAGGCATTAGGTCCCTAAGGGTCAAACAAGATATATCTATGGCTTTAAAAACAGAATGATTTGCTTCCCTGGTAAAAAATACTTTAAGACATCTATCAGATTGGCCGAAAGCTTACAGTCAGACAATACCATATGGCGGTGGGCTAGTCAGGATTTGTTATGTTATACTGCATAACAACTCCAGGATCTCAGTGGTTTGAAACAAGGGTCAGCAAAGTTTTTCATCAAAGGGCTAAATAGTAGGTATTTTCAACTTTATCGACTACATGGTTTCTGTCTCAACTACTCAATTCTGCCTAGATGATATATAAACAAACAGGTAATGAGCCAGATTTGGCCAATAGGCTATGGTTTGTCAACCCCTGATATAAAACCTCAATAATTTATTTATAGCTCATGCCTAATATTTATTGCAAGTCAACTGGTGACTTTACTCCATGTCACCCTGAGACCCCATTCCATGAAGTCATCATGTGGATCATTAAAGTTCACTGAGGCAGAAGCAAAGAAGGAATGTGGTAAATTCCTCACTGCCTCTGAAGGCTGTGCTCACATTTCATTGCCCAAAACAAATCAAATGGCTACACCTAATTTCAAGGAGATTGGAAGAGTACAATTCTATCATGTGCCTAGAAGGTAGAGAGCTAGAATTAGTAGCAAAATTAAACATACTGTGCAAACCAAAATTTCTACTCTTACATGGGTGCCCTAGAGTAGCTCCCACATAAGTGCAGTATAAAAATGCATACAAGGATGTTCACTGCAGTGTAGTTTATAATATTAGAAAAAATTGAATACGACTTCAATGTCTATCAATAGTGAATGATAAATTATGGCATTTTTTACTAAATGGTATCATGCGTGGCAGTCCAAATGAATAACATACAGATCAATAAAAATGAATTACTATATAAGTATAGATATATCTATAGAAACTAATTTTGAGCTTAAAAGGAAATCTGCAAAAGAATACATACACAATGATTTTATTTATGTAAGCTGTTAAAAACACATTTTTTGTGGAGACATAATATAAAGAAATGGGCACACATTAACTTTAAAACAATGCTAATCCTTGAGGAGACTGAAGGATTGAGGAAACTTCTAATGTATTTTGTAATGTTTCAGATAAAATGTCTGAAGAAGTTATGGCAAAATGTTAATGTGCATTAAATCTGGATGGTGGATAATGTGGGTATCTTTTCTCTTTCTCCTGTTCTTAGTTGTATGCTTGAAATATTTTTAAATTAAAAAGAAAAATAATTACTGCAACTAGAGTATGATTTTCAGCAGAGCAAAGTGACATTAAATGACACTAACAACCAGGCTGAGCTGAGAGCAAGACAATGAGTTGTTCTTACAAGTGTCCAGCTATCAAAAATGAGCCAAGAAAGAGAATGAGCTAATATCACTAACTGAGCAGTCTCAAAGAAAAACTGTCAAGACTCATCTCTCTGATCTAGGGAAAGTTAATAGTGAATGAAATCTTCAAAAAAAAAAGTCTATCTTTTCATGCCCTTTAATAATACATTGTGGTCTTTGAAGAGAAAACTGTTAGGACTTTCATGTTATAAAGATTGCTCTGTCTTCCACATTGTAAAAGTGTTCCCGCATAGCAGAAACAAAATGAAGAAGAGAGACTGGGAGGGAAGAATGGAAAGAAAGAATTGGAGAGAGAGAATGAGAGAAATTTTGAATGAAGCAAAGGACGGAGGGCCCATACTGAATTCTGGGAACTGAGCTCCCATCCTCTCCCTGTTACTAAATCTGTCTTGAGCAAGTAACTCCAGTTCTCAATTTCCTCTCATATAACTCCAGTGAGTCTCAATTTCCTCTTCCCTAATAAGAGCACAATGGTTTCCATTAGAGCTCAACATTCTATGAACCTTGAAATATCCACTGAGGGTCATGTTCAGAGAAGAAGTATTGCCCTGGAATTAAAACCCTCGGCATCTGTCTGATCCAGTGAACAACACAGAAGAATAAAAAGTCAGGGTGACAATTCAGCATGAAGGTCAAAGCCATATATCATTCCTCAGGGCAGTCAGTTGTGCTAATGACAGGTAGAGTGGGACGTGTGTGAAGATAACATAGGGAGACTGCTGGGCTTCCTCTTCCACTGATAACAAGCAGGATTCCATCCCATCAGGGTGGCCCAACAGAGAGGTGTGAGAAGAATCAAAGATCTATGCCTACTTCCATCTTTTCAGGATTCCAGAACAACATAAAGAAACCCAGGAGACCCTGGTATACTCAAACCTTTCATTTTCCCCTAAATTTAGTGTAAAAAAGATAAAAATTATAGGATATGGGGCAAAGCCTCACCAGAATGGTTTCTAGAACACCAACTGTGTGCCAAACACCGTACTAAAAAAAAAAGAGCCACAGTTGTTCTTTTTCCGTTACCCGTTCCTCCCCATCATCATCCCTGTGGCACCTCAGCCCCTTTCTGCAGAAGGCATAATGACTCCTAGGATTTATCTCCAGCCTAAGCCTTTTGCCTTTTAACTGGGATTAGGCCACATGAAGTCATTTCCCTATGACTATCCATGTGAAATCATCCATAATTTAAAGCAGCAAAGGCAGCATACAGGACCTGTGAACTAGTGAGGCTCCCTTAGGAAGCAGAATGTCACTGGATTAAAACAAATTTTCTTCAGAACTACAGACAGACATTCTCAGAGGAAAGTTTTCCAAACAATCCGACTCTCTCTACTTTACATTTGGTATGATGTCATCACAAACAAGGATATTTCCATTAAAGTGTCAACACTCAGATTTATACAACAGACATAAAAATAAAAGCTAAACACTGAGGCAAAGAACGTTAATGGAAGTTATGTACATGCATTAAGGAGAAAATGTACCTCTGAGTGTTGTTTATGTAAAAGGCTATTTGTGAGTTTGAGCTTGCATTTCCTCTGATATTATTTGAAAGTGTCTATTTTACTGATGTGCTAGAAACATTTCTTACATTTTAATTATGTTGTGAAACATGATGATTCCAATCAACACATTGAGGACAGTTTACACATTGAGGACAGTTTTAAAGTCTATCAGCAATAAAGAACCACCATTCATACAGAGTCCAGGCCTTTATTTATACAGACGTGAATATACATTTAGTACCTACTATGTGCTAGTGTCTGTATTAGACACAGCAATTTAGATATTACTCTCTCTCTCTGCTGCATGAACAATAGGTTTCCCCTTTGTGCTCCCACGTTTGCATTAGGACAACAGTTTTTGGGTAGCAGAGAGAATCAATAGGCAGCCCAGTGAGGCAAGCAGGGTCCAGGTCATCAAACCCCACATAACTTTGAAAGCTATAAAAAATATGGAATAGTTTTAATCTGAGGAAGTATGGAATCAGATTTGCATTCGTAAAAAAAAAATAAAAAATCATTCTGGCCAAAGTAAAAAGAACAAGGTACAATCAGGGGCAAGGAGATAGGTTCGGGGCCCCTGTGGTAATTAAGGGCTTGCGTGTGGAAGAAGTCTTAATATGTACATTAATATAATTTGATAACCAAATGAATTGGAGGTGAAGGATTGAAGGCAAGGATAACTCATTATTTCCTGACTTTGGCTTCTACACATAGAAATGGTACCACTGGCTGAAAGAAAGAATAGGGGAAAAATAAAAAAATAAATAAATAAATACATTATAAAAAGCAGGTTTACAAGGAGAAGAAGGTGAGAGATGATGAGTTCAATTTTGAACACATTAAGTCTGAGGTACATGGGAGCAGTCCAGGTGGCTATGTCTGGAAAGCCCCAGGAAATGTACCTAAGGCTCAGAAAAGATGTTCAGGGGATAGTGGAGACTTTGGATGCAGATGAGTTACTGCAAAGAAAGTCTATGGTGGAAGAGGTTAATAGCAACAAGAATGATGCCAATAGCCAAGATTGAAAGAGTATTTCCCATGTGTCAAACTCTATTCTAAGCCCTTGACATATCTTAACTCTTCTTTTCCTCACAGAAATCCAATGGGGGTGGGCATTATCACTCTTCCCATTCTGCAGATCATGAAACTAAGGCACAAAGAGTTTAAGCAACTTACCCAAGATCACACAGTAGCTACTGGAGCTGAGATGTAAACCAGACAAAATGTCTCCAGTCCATGCTTTCAGTCTCTATACAATACATCCTTCCTAAGACAGCAGGGCCATAGAGGTGGCCGTGGACAGCAATGACACGGGAGGAAGCAAGGATTGCCTGAAGAACACTGAGAATGGGAAGCTCAAAAAGGTAACAAGAAAACTAAAGAAAGAAATAGCTTTACAAATCAGGGAGGAGTCAGGAATGTCAAAGACTGAAAATATCATTGGCTGATATCATTTGTTAACACACAGGAGGAGAAAGAAAAGTGTTCTGAAAAGAAACTAAATAATATTTACAAGTGATCCAGTAATAATGTTGCAAACATTTTCATTGAATGATAAAAGGTTTCTGTCCCCATTAACCACATAAACATGAAGAGGTCAGGCAATTAATATGGATCTCAAGGTACAAATATACACTATTTAGAATCAAGCTTCCCTCTGTTCCTCTTGTATACAGTTTACCTGCAGTTCCGCCTTGCCTTTTGGTAGGTAAAGGTTCCTGAAAACCAAAATGATGTATTCTGCTGCCACATCTTGCCCAAAGGAGGCAGTGAAACTAGTGAGGCCACTTCCCAGCAAGGACTATAAACTCAACTTGGGCAACGCTAACTCTCTGCTGCCACTGCCAAGAAAATGAAAAGGGGAGATACGGCAAAGGTAGCTTTGCAACCCATCCTTGAAAGAACCATAATCAGATCAAAACCAAACAAACAAAAATCCTTTAAGCTTTTAGATAGGCTCATTGAGGCTGTTGATGCATCCTAAACCTTGATATGCCATGCGTATTCCAGCAGTCTGCAAATAAGTGAGCATCTCTAAATCTAATCTCCCATCCCAAAAGAAAATTGTAAAGCCTATCCTTTTCTCATTTTCAACTGGAGAAATACACTCAAATATTCTGCTCTGAAAAGCTAGGAATTGAGATCTCATTAGCTCCGTTCTCTGCTTCAATGGCAATATATCCCCCTCTTGTGGACTGTTACGATATTTCCACCCGAGAGTCCTCTCCAGTTTATACCCCCACCCCCAACCCACCCCCACTTAATCGTTAGGTTACATTTCATAACTGTAAGCATTAATAAAAGATAGGTTACCCCACCATAACCTTCTACTAACTTAAGTACTAGAGCACATACCCTGGCAATTCATATACATTCTTCTGGGAATGAAATCACTGTTAACAAACTGTGACCATGCATCAAATATTTATTGGGCTATTATGAAGACATGGACACAGAGCACTTGAAAAGGCAGAGCTGGTTTCTACAAAAATTTACAACCTAAAAGAGACCAAATAAGCTGCTGAACACTGTGAATCAGTTGTTCTGGTGGGAAACTTGGACTTAGAGGAGGACAGCTGCACAGGTGGACTTCCCCACCTGTGACCAATAGTGCCAAACACCTGGATTCTAGAAGACCATTGAAGTGGGTAAAGTATGCTGATGTCCTGTGACTAGGAAAGTAACATTTTATATCTGAGTACTTTCTATGCACCAAAATTCAACATAGGAATTAAATTTCATGAGTGTTTGTAGAGATAACACCATCAGACAGAAACACTACTGACTTCTTATACTTCGACCCTAAAATGTGACAATGTGTAGGCCTACCTTTCCCTCATTTCAGAAAAGAAGGTGTCATTCCTTCTCAAGATGGACAAATTTACTTTCTCAGGTTCATTCTCCTCTTTTGGCTCCTTTCCCTCCACCTCTGATATTGCTCAGGCCTCTTTTATCCCATACTCTGATACTTAAATGAACCTAATTTATTTCAAATAAAGCTATGACATAATTTACTACCTAACAGAACCTACTTGAAAAATGAAATGACACAAAGCAACTTATACCCATTCAAACACATGGCTTGTTGTTCTATTCTCTGTCTAGTGGTCATTTTGTCTCCATTTGATGTTTAGAACAAATAAAAATCTGATGTGGTCTCCCTCAGGAAAGGCAAAGGAACAAATGAGTGAGGTATTTACAACCTCTATCTCAAGACTCCAAAATAAAGGATACTGTTGATGAACTAAAACGCATTTCATTTTTAAATACAGTAGAGTGGTGCTTCTCAATCTGTCATGATCTAATTGTTCAAGAATTCTATCCTAGAGGAACACAAGTGCCAGGGAGCTACATGGTTTATTATCTTTCCACACATTCACTTCTCTAGAATGTGGGATTCCCAAAGGGATACATACTATTTCCTGACAGCCCCTAAGCATAAAATTATTATAGAGGGTAAAAGAAATTTTGCTATGGAGATTCAGAGCTGATTAATGTAAGCCATGCCCGTCAGTCACTCTCTGGAAGCCAATTAAGCAAAGTACTCAGATGTAACACTTTAACACCATAAATTAAAGTGGGCAAAAAGTTTAATTTCTATCATAAAATTAACCATTGTAAGTGAAGTCGCTTTAAAAATGTACCTTATAAAAATAAAGTATATTAATGCCTCAATTGCTATGCAAATAAAGGAAAATTTTATTATGAATCAGCCAAAATGACCTCATCAATCTTCTAGCCTTCCATTTGGGAAAAAGAGGATCTTTGCACCAAGAGGTATGCGAAATTAATCTTCTTCAAGGCTATGATTCTGTTGAATCTTGTCAAAAACTTCACAGAGAATCCCTTAAAAGTAAGAATGGATAACTCACCAGATGACATCTTCCTCCTCTGCTAACTCATGAAGTTGAGCCAGGGCTGCATCATGGTCAGAGCAGAAGGAAAAGGGTAGATGGCCTGATTTCTTCCTCTCACACTGAATAGTTTGGGCACTTTTTAAATCCTCTATGAGATTTATTTGAGATAAGAGACAGTGCCTCCCCCACATCTCCACACAATAAAGAAACTGATTGATAATTAGATAAGATAAAGTACTCCTGTAACTCTACGTCTTATATAAATGCTCTCAATACATGATTTTTGTTTGTTTTTTACTTTTAACTTAGTTGTCAAATAATTAGCTACTGAACTGTGGCTTTTACGACATAATCAGGAAAAAGTCACTATGATTAGGGAAGAATAGTACTGTGTTCTGAACCTGAAGTACCCAGAAACAAAGAACCCTGATTGATTGCTTATGCCAGGTGACTCTAACATTACATATTACCTCAACCACTCACACCATGGCGTCCTAATTCCGTGCCCTGGGCTCTTCAAGCATCAGCTAATACCACTCTTCTTCCTTTTCCACACTATCCTCGACAAGAAGAGGAACGTTTCTAAACTTCATGTGCTACAGACAAAACCCTAGTTTTCTTGTTCACTACACCAACTCTCACTACCTTTCTATCTACTATAAAAGTGGAACAGATTTATCTCTTAATTCCTGATTTGTTGACCACCTCAAGAAGCTCAGCTTCTCACCCTCTTCGCATCCTCTCCCACCCCGTATGCCTTCATCCTCACTCTTATTAGATAGCTGCCTACTTTCTGGTTTATGAACTCATCCCCCACCCATCCCAACACCTGAAACAATTTCAATGTGCTCTGTGAAATCCACACTCGATCATCAGCAAAATGCCCTGTATCCTTAATGTCCTCAACTTGACCTGAATCTCCTGACAGGATATAGTTTCCATTTATCTCATCAGAGCATGAACTCACTACCCTCCCTTGTTGCAATTATCTATACACCTGGGTCCTTTCCCTTACTCCCTGAAGAATTGAGTCCCTCATTCCCTGCACTTCAGCACTCTACTTACCATCATTTTTGGTGACTTAAATATCCAGCTGGGTGATCCTTCCAATACAACTGATCTTACTTCCTCTAATGTTCTTGTCTTCCACCTAACCTAGCCACCTACAACAGCAATTCCTCTATAGACTCAATATCAGGCCTTCCACTCTCCCACCACCACCTCTTGTCCTTCCAGCACTTTCCCTCTACTATCCCAATCCCAACTAGGACCTATCAGTTTTTCCCACATCCTATTTATGTATTTACTTCCATTTTTACCTATTGTTAAATCCATAGCTCATCCGCTCTCTTTTGCATAAAACCTCAATTCTCTTATCCTCTTATTTCGTGGTTCTAACTTGGCAAAACTGTAATCATGGTTAAATCCAACTTCCCACCTGTTCTGTCCTAGTACCCATGAAGCTGAAGGTAGCTAGTAGCTAAGAAAAAGATTTTGCTGTATGTTTACATCATAATAATTAATCTCAAAGAGACTTTTAGTGCTGCCCAGAGAATGAACTGTATTTCTCTACTTATTCTCTTTCTCCTAGAAAATTCTTTTATATCTCTTCTTCCACCTCAAAATTCCATCACCTCATCTTCACTCTCAGTTAATTACTTTCCTGCCTACATCTCTTAGAAAAAAGTAGTTCTAGAAACTACTGCCACCGCCTCTATCTACCCAGCTGCAAGTATTGCACCTTCCTCTTTGTTACTACAAGTGATTTTTCCATGGCTTCATCTCGACCCAGCTCCTCGATTTGAGCACTGGATCCCATAATCTCTCATCAAATAAATTATATTGCTCCAAAAATTATCCTTTCTCTTTCCTAATTTTTAAAAAATTTCTACTAAATCATTCTGTTAAGCACACAACCATCAATTCGCCAAAACTGTTGTCGAGGTCACCTCCAGGTTGCTAAATTAGGTCTCAGTTTTTCACCTACATGACAAAGCTGCAATATTTGACTTAGTTGATCACACCCTCCTCCTTGAAAGACTTTTTTCACTTGTTTTCCAGGACCTCACATTCTTCTAGTTTTTCTTCTATCCATGGGTCACTCTTCAGGTTTTGGGGCAGTGTTTTGTTTTGTTTTGTTGTTTCATTACATTTTTTGTGAACCCTCCTCCCCTTTATGACAACTTCACAGTGGAGAGTCCCAGGGCTCATTCTTGGGATCTCCTCTATCTTCACTCATTTCTTTGGTGATCCATCAATCTACAAGCTGACAACTTCCAGATTTATATTTTTAGCATTGACTTCTCCCATAAATTCCAGTCTCAAATATCTAACAGCATTCATCATGTTTCTGCTTTAGTAACACTATAACGAACAACTCACAAGTTCAGTGGCTTATGATTTTTAAAAATACTTATTTTTTTTTCTCATTTGTCTTCAGGTTTGCCCAGGCCTCCGTAACTCAGGCTACAGGTTTAGTTTAGGTTTGCTTCACCTCTGTCTCATTCTGGTTCCAATAGCTCTTCAAGGGCATACTTTTCTCATGACAGAGAGTAAAATCTTCAAAGGAACTGCCACATTTTTGCCATAGTATCTATGTCCCAGCTAAGTGTGCACACTATCACTTCCATTCACATTTAATTGGCCAATGCAAGTAATGTGGCCAAGCCCAGAACCAATGAGGTAGAGAAACATACTGCACCTAATGGAAGCCGTGACAAGGATGGGGATGGGGAAAGAAAGAGCTGTGAACAAATACTATAGTCTACAACACTAGCTCCCCTATTCAATGTCTTCACTTAGATGGTCAATAAAAATCTCAAAACGTCGTGAACAAAACTGGTTTTACCCCCAAACCTGCTTATCCTGCAATCTTCCTCATATCTGCAAAGCGCAGCTCCATCATTCCAGCTGTTCCAAAAGCCTTTAAGTCATCATTGACTTTCTTTCTGTCATGCACCCATCCAATCCTATTGGCTCTGCCTTCAAAATAAATCTAGAATCTAACCCCTTTTTTTATCACCTCTGTAGTTACCACCGTGATTCAAGTCATCATCATTTATTGTCGGGAGTATAATCACAGTGTCCTAACCAACCTCCATGTTTACACCCTCAACCCCCTATGGTCTATTCTCAATATGACAACTAGAATAATCCTTTAAAAGTTAGATTAGAACACGTCTCTCCTTTGCTCAATCTACCACTGATTCCCTTCAGCACTCTGACCTCATCTCCTACTATTCTCCCCCTCATTCTATTCCCACCACACTTGTCTACTGCTAATCCTTGAACACAGCAGGTAGGTACATTTTTTCCTAGTGCCTTTGCATCTGCTTTTATCTCTGCCTAGAATATCCTTCCCCAGATATCTATATGGCTGTCTCCTTTGCCTCTTTTGGGACATTGATTCAAATGTCACCCTCTCAGTGAAGCCTCTCTGAACACCCTAATTGCATAGTGCAATGATAAGTGCTATGATGAAGTAAGCATCAAGCAAAGTAAGCATGAACTAAGTGGGAACCCTAAAGGGCACCCAGTCTTGACTATGAGTCAATATACTAAGTCCCTGATTAATAGCGAGGTGCCAATGAAGAGCAGGGGATCACTGTGCCTTGTGTAACTCTGAAATGCATTGCCAAGAGATAGGTGGTTGCTATCCTGATTCTGGAGGAGATATGTACTCTGACCCATTGATGTTGAACTAAGCCATGCGATTTTCTTTGGCCAGTGGGTTGTGTAAGGGGACATTATGCAAGCAGAGGCTTTATATGTGCTGTAGTGGTTTGGTTTAAACACTTGTGCTTTTATCATTTTCCTTGAAAAGAGCATACCTGGGATTGTCTCTGGTCCCTAAATGAGAATCATGTAGATCAAAGCAGAACCAATCCATAGACAGCACCCAAGCCCAGGCAAGCCCAACAGAGCCCAGCAAGTAAGATCTAACCTACAACTCCATTAGAAAAAAAAAAATGCTTGCTGCTGAAAGCCACTAGACTTTGAGGGCGTGTCCCGTCCTGCAGGACAGTCGAACGGACCCTGGAAGGGGGAGTGGGAATGGAGGAGACAAGAAAACACGAGAAATGGAGACAAGACAAATAGCCTGATCAAGTCTC
>NW_012115988.1:2773748-2774153 GCF_000951035.1 Colobus angolensis palliatus
GGACAAGGGCGTTTGCTATGCAGCATTATCACAGCAAAATCCTAAAAGTATTTTTATATATAGCATCAATAACATCTAGAAAGATTTCTGCAACCATTTCTCCATTTTTTTTTTTTTACCATATCCCATATAGGCTTTCATCTTTTCTCTATTACCTAGCTACCACCCTCACTCTTTCTTCTTCAGTGATAATTTCTTGAAGCAATAGTCTATACACATTCATCTCCTCTTTCTCATTTATTCACCCACTTTAACCCCTCCAACATGTTTGAGGCTGGAGAATAGGGTCTGGAGGCGGGGAACCTAAGGCCGATTCATGCTGACTTCCTAGAACTAAATCAAAAGGAAAGCCGCAACTTTCCACATCCAAGTAATAAAAGTACCAAAAGTACCAGAGTCTACTCC
>NW_012115988.1:2774453-2785789 GCF_000951035.1 Colobus angolensis palliatus
CCCCGCCCCTACCCCGCCCCCATTTTCTGTCTGGACGATGAAAAATTGAAAGTACTTCTGATTCTGATTGGTCCCCTCCCACAACCAATCAGACTGCTCGTGGGCCACTACTTCATTTACATAGGGTGTGCACCAAGTAACCAACGTAATACCTCTAGAGGGTATTTAAACCCCAAAAAACTGTGACCAGGCTTTTGAACCCCTTGCTGAGACCCACTCCCGTCCTATGGAGCTTACTTGTGTTTTCAATAAATCTCTGCTATTGTTGTTTCATACGTTCTTTGCTTTGTTTGTGCATTTTGTCCAATTCTTTGTTCAAGATGCCAAGAACCTAGATATCCTCCAGCAGTAACATGTTTACACCTTGATACAGAGCCATTTTTTCAAATGTCACTCATTTCTGTACCAAAGGGTAAACAAGGGCAGATAAGACACAAAGCTGGGCCAGTAGCAGTCATGACAACTGAGTCCTTCAATAGTGACAAGTAAGAGGTGGTTGTGTCAGGGTGGAAAGCATAAAGCAAGCTGAAAAGCACTTTTGCTCTGTATATTGAAGTTTGTTTCCTACCCTTCCCTTTCAATTTTATATTAAAATAATTCATTTTATAAATGAGAAACTAATCCGTTTTCTAAACTAGTTTGGTAATGTTATGTATTGTCACTGAACTTCTCTGGAGCCTGGTATTTTCATTTATCAATTTATAAAGTTAAAGCTACTATTTTTCAAGCAGAAACGCCCAAGACATTTTCAAACTTCATGTAACCAAAGACTGCGTACTCCATCCAGTTCTGGGCAGGGCGAGGTTTAGTAGTCTAAAAATGCTCAGCAATTAATTGCTTATCTTTTCAAGCCCCCTTGCACATCTCCCACCACACATGCACACTGGCCATTCAGGACCACTGAGCTAGACGTTCTCCAACATTGCGTTGAATACTTGGTAGGTGTCTTTATTGCCTATAGAATGTGGTCTGAATTCACTAAATGAAATAATGGTTTGCATTTCTAAAGCAAATTATGTCATCTAATGAATATAATCTTTTTTTCTTTTGTAATCTCCATCAAAGCCCTAAGTGTTAATAAATACTTTTATGTTAATTTACCTTCCCAAGCCTTCAAAATACCAAATATGCAAGGCCTCTCATGCCAAGCCAGCAACTTTGCAGTAGCATATATTAATTTCTTCATATAACCCATAGCATAGAGGCTAAGAAAAAACTTGAAAACTAGTATGAGTTTAGGATTTACATATGTTAGCTATAAATTTTTCCCACCACATAAACATTTGAAAGAATTTCAATAATTGGATGTTTTTCTTTTCTTCATTATACCCTTATTCTGAAAAAAAAAATGGTCAGATACTTTTAATTTAATTTGAGGTTTTAGGACACAAATGCATTTCCCTTTTCTATGCTAATCTTCAGCCATTTCAATATGAATTCACAGACATGCACATGCACCCAACTTCTAAATGTCTGAATGTACAGACAGACATCAAGCAGTTTCCAAGGGAACTTTGCTTCAAGGCAATGATCCTATTAAAAAGACCCTTTTGAGAACAAATAACCATTTCCTTCACTATCACTCAGAAGCATTAAATTAGAGCCACTCCTCTTGAAATGAAAAGAACAATCCCGTAGTTAACGATCACAGGGTAGCAGAGATTTTTTCCTCTTAAAAGCATAATTATTCTACAGAGTGGCAGTACTGGTATGGACCATTAGCTCTGATAGTGAAAAGCTTCCAATTCCTCTACAATTGAAAAGTTGCTTAAGATGACAAGAGATCTACAAATCATGATTATCTTAAAATCAGAGAATTAGGCCATGAGGTTGAAAGGGCCCTCCAGAGAACTGACGTTCAAGTCCTCTGGCTTAGGCAGGGAAAACAGCCAGAAACTAGACTTGTTGAGTAGCCTTTAAGGGGTGCTGCTTGCCTAGTGTTAGCCATTGGAGCATGAGAATGCCTCTTAAAAATAGTTCTTTTTAGTATTTTTCTCATTATACAACAATAAAATTTAGAAAACAAAGAAAAGCACACAGAAAAATTAAAATCAACCGTATCCCTATCACCCAGAGAGCCACTGTTAACATTTTAGGGCACAGTTCTAAACTTAATCTGTGATTTTATATTTACTTTTTAGAGACCCAAGCAAGGTCATAGCCTATGTACTATTTCATAAGGTACTTTTTCACAGAACACTTTATTGTAAACATCTCCTCTATGTTACCACATATTCCAATAAAGATTTTTAATGAGTGCAGTGAATTCCAGATTACCATACTGAAATTTATTTAACAAATACTTATTTGGGACACTTAGATTGTTTCTGATTTTTTAGTCTTAGAGCTAATAGGGTGCTAGACATCCTCATACATAAATCTTTATGCACCTCTGATAATTTCTACAGGACACATTCCTAGAAGAATTGCTGAGTCATAGAACACAAGTATGTTATGAGTGTTTATACAGTTTGCCAAAGCATTGCATAGAAAAATCATAACAATTGAAAGTCTGCTATCAATGTGTGAGAATGAACAGCAGAAATGGTGCTACAATTGCCTGACACGGTCCACCTGGGACAGTTATATCTGTACATAGCAATGACTAAGAGGGATTCTGCCACCTCCTCAAGGGCCAAAAATTAATTCACTGAGAAATATTAGATGTGCACTAAAAAACAAGAAGTAGGGTTTACTAATAATGTTAACTTATATATACTTCTAAGCATCTGTGAATATTCCACAGTGAGATTCTGGCAGGTTCCAGTTTCTCCTGAAGAATGGGAATACTGAGAGAGAGTTAAAGGAGGGGTCTCTATTAGATTTCGTCAGGATACTTCCACCAGGCTTAACAGAGCCTCCTGTTAGGGCTCAGCCTCACTCTTTGCTTATACATCTCTGATGGTATAAAAGGACTCTTAATACAAATAGCTGATTATCAGAGAACATAAATTCAATCAGCTGCAAAGCCCAGAAAGCTATATAAAGGTATAAACCTTCACAGTTTCAAAGCATTAGGGAGTTAGTGGAGCCTATAACAAACTGAAGGATAACTGTCTTGCCTAAAGTAATTCACATTCATTTTTTAAAACCATCCTGGCAGTCAAGCAAAACACATTGCAGGGCAAATGTCACTCATGGACCTCCAGATTGCAACCCCAGTTTGTTTGTTTGTATTACTCCTTGTAGATTATTCTGTCTCTGATTAATGATTGTTCAAATATGTTTTGGGCAACAAACATTCATTGAAGGATGTCTATGGATGTTTGCTCCAATGTGCTCCTTAAAAAGAAGTATTCAGACTAAATCTGTGACACTTATTTTTTAAAATAGAAATGGAGATTTCTTCCTAATGTGCACATCCTTCCTGGTTGTCTGTGTTCTGCCTTGTGTAGCAACTGGGACTCTGAATACCCTGGCAAATGAAAAATCATTATCAGGTTTGTTTTTCTTTTAGTAATAATATTAGTATTTATTAAGTACTTACTGGAGGCAGGTCAACTGGCTTCATCTAAGCTGAAAAGGACTTTCCTCATTACCCATCTCCCCTTAGCAGCTCTGGAGATGTTTCTTTTAACCATTTTACCCAAAAAATATAGGGCCTATCCTTATCGTAAGAATGAAGTAACTCAACTTTAAGAGATGAAGTGAATCACCCAAAGTTAAATGATGTTCTTTACCTTGGGATACTGCCACACACTCCTGTCACTAATTTTAGAGTTTAAATTGTTACAAATCTATACACAGATACAAGAGAGTGTCCTTAGTCCTGAGGTCTCCTAAAATGAGTAAGAGCATAGACAAGGAAGGAAAGGTGGCATAGGAAAGGAAATGTAACTGGAAGCCCTTGTAAAGTTTGATTTTGAGTTGGCGAGGCTAAAGTCCCAGGAGAGTAGAATGCTATTTAAGCCTAATGTTTTAGGAGGGATAAATTTATTGAACTCATGGGCTGAAACAATCTCAAGAGGGTTGTTTATTCAGAGGAGGCATATTAATCCATTAAGCTAATGCTTTAACATAAACGTCCAGGCTTATTACATTAGCTTTGGTGACCCAAGTGATTCGACCTATTTAAATAAAATAACCTTTGGTGTGAGCAATATTTTTTTGTTAGGAAAAAAACATCAAACTCCATCGTGTGTGTGTGTGTGTGTGTGTGTGTTCCATCTGTTAAGTCAAATTTCTACACTGGGCCTTTAGATTACTCTGAAAATCACAAACTCTTCCATACTTTGAAACATGCATCAGATCTAAAAAAGAAATTGCAACCAAAGGCCTGTACTCACCTAGATAAAATGAAAGTTTTGTGAATGTGTTTAAAAGGAAAATGCTGCATAAAGGGAAAAATACATTGTGACAGCTTGGGGCTCCAAAATAATAATGAAATGATATTATATCTTAATTATAATTAGAAATGTTTGGCAAGTTCTGAAATGTAAGTAAACCGTTTATGTTTTCAACAAAGTTTGCATCTTAAATGTGTTTAAATATAATTTTCACTAAATCTTAATAAATCATTTATGGCAGATGTTAAGTGTATCAATATAACAGGATCATGCAAAGAAGTTAAAAAATTTCATCCTACTAATAGCATAAGGCAAAACAAATGTGCATGATTAACAGTGACAGTTTGAGAGAATAGCTTTAAGCAATTTAAAGACCCAGCAACCAAAAGGATCAAAAAAAACAAGTTACTTTCATTGGATGAATAGAAATAACTTTAAAATTGAGATTGTTATAAGATACCACTTAAAATGAGCTACAGGAAAGAAATGAAAGAGGACCTATTTTACTCTCAAAAAGCCTATTCTGTCAAGGTTGTTGGAGAACCAATTATTCTTAGTTCGTCAAATAAATGCCTCACAGCCTGTCTCAAGCTAAAAAATTACATACAAGCATTTAGCATGTATTAGTTTGACCCTGTGAGCTGACCTCATTCATGAGATTTCAACAGAGTTGTTGAAAAATACTTCAACATACTAGCACATCTTAATTGAACATGGCACATATTATAGCAAAGGGTATAATGTGGGAAATTGCACAAAACGAGAGTGAAAAAGGAAATTAATTTAATGCTGTTCTATATCCCTGTGCCATTCTAGAATTTAACAAGGAACACAAACCATATAACCACTAAATTCTGGTTGCATCGATCCAAATCTTCTCCATGTCATCCAATCCAACCACCCATTTGTCTTGTTTTAAATATTTATGAACACAGCTTTTATCTGTAATAACTATCAATCGCTAATTGTTATATTAATAATAGAAAATTAAAATTCAACACTGAAACAGATGGTCTCCCTTCTACTCCACTTCAGTCTTTTTATCTTATTGAAAAACCCCCTAAAAGCCAAAAACTGCTAATCAGTTAGATGAGTTTTATAATATATCTGTTATTACTCAAGATGGAGTGTCAGTGAAAGCTTTTCTTACTGAAAGGCAATTATTTTGATCTGGAAAAAGTTCACAGCATGTTTGATAATCAACAATCACCTAAACATAAGTATTTTCTCTTTTTTTTCCATTTAGCATTGACTCTTGTACCCGCCAATCTCTTACTCTTCAGTGTTTTATTAATTGTTAATCTGGTGAATATTTATCTGATACTCAGTGACAATGGAGATGGTACATTCACATAAACTTGAGAAAGCATCTCTTTAGTGTGGCTTGTTTGGGATTTGCATCTATGTGACCTTCTGTCTCCATTCAGTAACCCCTTTCTGGCTTACCATTCCTCCCTCACAAAATGGACCTATGATCCTATTTGGGGCTCCAAATACTTTCTCAATTAAGTCATCCTCATCCACACATTATAAGCTACATGATTGAATGCCAATAAAAGCCCATCCAACCCTAAAGTATTACATATTACAAGTTTTAAAATTATAAAAAAGATATAAACACAAGTTTGATTTTCTTTTTCTTTTTCTTTTTTTTTTTTTTTTTGAGACAGAGCCTCGCTCTGTCACCCAGGCTGGAGTGCAATGGAGTGATCTCAGCTCACTGCAACCTCTGCCTCCTGGGTTCAACAGATTCTCCTGCTTCAGTCTCCCAAGTAGCTGGGATTACAGGAGCCCACCACCACGTCTGGCTAACTTTTGTATTTTTTTAGTAGAGACGGGGTTTCACCATGTTGACCAGGCTGGTCTTGAACTGCTGACCTCAGGTGATCTGCCCACCTCAGCCTCCCAAAGTGCTGGGTTTACAGGCATCAGCCACCGCACCCAGCCACAAGTTTGATTTTTCAAGGCCTACTTTATGCATTTTACAGTACCACTTTGTTTCAATATTAAATTCATATTCTGTGTACATAAAAAAAATTGAACCGGCTTATTATTTTCATCCAAAAGCTAATCAAAACTAAGTTCTTATAAAATAACTGGCAGTAAAGCCCTTCTTATTCAACAGGCAAATTATAAATATTTTAGTCATATTACATTAAGGTGAATAACAGTAATGTCAATTGCTATTGCTTACATGCTTAAAATTCATTTATTCTGGATATTTTCTGTAACTACAAACATTAAGAAGTATGTTAATAAGATAAATGTTATTTATATGAACAATGTTTTTGCTTCCTTTCATTAACCAAATGCATTTTTGCATGAAAACATTAAAATTCGGATAGCCAGCTTACCTCAAACATTATTTATTTATTAATAGACTAACCTATCAGGCAGGAAATAATGCTTTCCTGCTTTTTCAAATTCTAAATTTTTCAACTGGAAATAATTTAACAAATTAAAAATATTCTTTCTAAACTGTTCTGTTATTAAAAGCTTAATTGTCTCTACAGCACTCCTATGATACCTTTCTAAGGAAAATCTGCAAATGGGACAAAAGATTTATATAGAGTTTTGCCTCTAAGAACCATGGTTGGCCTTGGCTCTAGTTCTGCAGAACCTCAATCCTGACACTCAGGAAACTGAGCCCCTTCCGACAAGTTTAGCCTGTCCCGGTGCTTTGGGCCAGCTCTGCCTGTAGTGAAGGTGAATTTTAAAGCACCAGACAGGTATCAAATCAATATTGCTTCTAGTTTCACTCTGAACAGATGCCCTGATTCTAGTAGAACTCTTGACATCTTTTTCCATGGTAGCTTACAGTAACAATGACAAAGGGAGATTCTCAATAATAGTTAGAGCAGGGCAAAAGAAATCAAAGTCAAAGAGGCAGTGCTGAGCATAATGTGGGAAAGTTAAAGAGAGGCTATGGCTAGGACGATCAATCATAAATCAAAGCCTGAGGGATAAGACTGATACTGAATATGGTGCCTCAGATGGGCAAAAAAACCATGGTTTTAAGGATGAAAATCATGACCAGTATAAGGGTGTGTTCTGTGATAGAAGCTGTGTGACATGGCAGAGGGCTCCATGGCTCAGAGGACAACATAAGACTGAACATAGGCATAGGTTCCATTCTGTAGGCAAAAGGAATCGATTTAAAATTATGAACAGGAACATGACATGACCTGATACACGTTTTAGAAATCTCATTCCAGTGTCAGTGTGATAGATTGGAAAAGAATAAGGTGAAAGGTAGCAAGAACATAAGGAAACAAGAAATGACAAAGGTGTAAATTAGGGCCCTGGAATTGGGGTATGTTTGAAGGATATTAAAGAAATATAATTGATAGAAATTGATAAGCAGTTGGCAGCTGGATCTGGGTAAGGGCAAATTGTGGTGTTTTGGGATCATTCCCAGGTCTGGCTTGGCAAATGTGTGAATGGTAGTTCTATTCACCAAGATAGGAAAATTCACAAAGAAGAACAGATTTTTGAGTAAAGATAATGAAGTCATTTTCAAAGACTCGTTTAAGCCAGCTAAAAGTATCCAGACCAAATCAGAGAGAGAGCATTCCTTCATCTACTCTGCATTGGTATCCCACCCTTGACGAGTAACTAGAACTTGCTGCCAACATCTCACTGTGGGGTATTCACAGATGCTTAGAAGTATTTAAAAATAGACATCATTAGTGAACTTTATTTAGTTTTTCTTTTTAGCGTAAATCTAATATTTCTTAATTTCTGGCCTTTGAAGAGGTGACAGAATCCTTCTCGTTACTGCTATGTCCAGATATAACTGTCTCAGGTGGACCTTGCCAGATGATTACAGTGTGATTTTCGGCGTTCATTCTCATACACTGATGGTGGACTTTCAGTTGCTATTACCTTTCTGTGCAATGCTTAGAAAAAAGTGTCCCAAAATCTTAACATACTTATATTCTATGACTCAGCAATTCTTTTAAGAATTTGTCCTGTGGAAATTATCAGAGAGGTTTATGAAGATTTATGTAAGGGGATGTCTAATACACTATTAGTCATAAGAGTAAAAAATCTAGCCGGGCGCGGTGGCTCAAGCCTGTAATCCCAGCACTTTGGGAGGCTGAGACGGGTGGATCACGAGGTCAGGAGATCGAAACCATCCTGGCTAACACGGTGAAACCCTGTCTCTACTAAAAATATAAAAAATTAGCTGGGCGAGGTGGCGGGCGTCTGTAGTCCCAGCTACTCGGGAGGCTGAGGCAGGAGAATGGCGTGAACCCGGGAGGTGGAGCTTGCAGTGAGCTGAGATCCGGCCACTGCACTTCAGCCTGGGGGCAGAGCAAAAAAAAAAAAAAAAGAGTAAAAAATCTAAAGGGTAACCGATAGAATTGGTCAGTAAGCAACCGAAAATAAGCTGACCCCTTACTAGTCCGATTTTCTCCAGTTGAATGGGTATATTTAATCTACAGATTCCACTTTTTCTTTCTTTCTTCCATCCTCCCTCAACCCTGATGTTAATCTTATTGTCATGCTACTTCATGTGTATTTCATGTTTGGTTCAGTCCTGCCCTTTCCAAGACTATTCATTCTGCACTCTAAATGTTACCTGCCCTTTCTTCATCTAGTCTTCACAATTCTGGTCTTCTCTAGATAATAGACTATAAATCTGAAACTTAAGTGCATATAACAATACAGGGAAGGCCAAACCCATTATATGTTCTCAACTCAAACATGATGAGATGTTTATTTTAGCACTAATCTTCTGAACCCATGTCCTGCATTTCTTGGGTTCACAGAGGATGGGAATTCCAACCAAAGCAGAAAACAGGAATGCTGCGCCAGTGAGTCAGACAAACACTCTAGAAAATGAAGTTTCCTGGCATTTTGCTTCTGTTTGGCCATTTATTCCTCTCTACAATTGGGTTCATCCTGGCCTTTGATATATTTGAGGAATGCTTATGTACTGCTTTTCTGGAAAGTTAAACTAAATGTTTTCAAGACACATTTCACTTGAAAAGAGTTACCATTATCTCTGAAGTAGATGGAATTCATTGTAAAAGTATGTTTATTGAATGTATTCACATAGCTAATATTTCCTCTGTAGTTAATGACTAACAACAAAACCAAGAACTGAAAACACTGACAAGAAATTTACCTTTAGATAGTTAAAAACTGTAAAAGGGATGTATAAAACCTTCTAAAATTGCATGAAGCCCCCCAGGGGAGCCATAGCAAATTTACAAAGCTGCCATGGGATGTTTAGTTTTCAGGAGGAACACAGTGACATCTGTCAGACACCACACAAACTACTAGCTCCAAGATCGTTCAGTGTCAGCACTGGATGAATTTACAGTCCTTGTGATGACATCATATCATTCTGAAACATTTGCAATGGTGATAAAAAGTACCAAATGAAAATCAATGTGGAACAAGAAATGAGAGCAATAATGTTCATCTGTTTCCAAGGTTTGAGAACTTCCGCAGTGACCAATAGATGTATACATACATACCTTTGGTAAATAGTTGCAGTTATTTCAGAATGACCTGTGAGTTTTCTCTACCTTTACGTATTATTTTTCAAAATAGCATTCATGTTTTAGGATATAAATAAAGTTGTTTGAGCCTAACTACTTAACAAACAGATCCATTGGGTATTTCTTTTGCCTAGAGACTCTGTAAAAAAAAATTACTAGACGCTAAGGGTACATAGGCTAGAGAAAGTTCAAGAACCTCTGCCTAAATGCTATGAAATGAGACATAAACTATACATTGTTATTATATATTGGCCCTTTTGCAAAATTCAAATGGAAAACTTTCTATAAAGATTTATGGCCAGGCGTGGTGGCTCACGCCTGTAATCCCAGTACTTTGTGAGGCCGAGGTGGGTGTCTCATGAGGTCAAAAGATGCAGATCATCCTGGCCAACATGGTGAAACCCCGTCTCTGCTAAAATTACAAAAATTAGTCAGGCATGGTGGCACGCACCTGTAGTCCTAGCTACTTGGGAGGCTGAGGCAGGAGAATGGTGTGAACCTGGGAGGCGGGGCTTGCAGTGAGCCGAGATCGCGCCACTGCACTCCAGCTTGGGCGACAGAGTGAGACTCCTTATCAAAGAAAAAATACATATATTTATTTGGGTATTACAAAAAGTATTTAGCCTCTAAATATAAAGAAATTATTGGTTTTTATCTTCATGGAACTAAATACTGGCAGCCATAAGGCAGGATTTTATAAAGGTAAACACTAAGTCTTTAGTTTCAGAAGAATTAATTTTTTTCTACTATCTTTGATTTCATGTTTCTGTAATTTAAGGCAGCACAAACTTTTAGGCAACAAACTTTTAAGTAAAGTGCCCAGTAATTAGTTGCCAAAGAATTTATTTGTATGGAAATCTCTCTTTAGCTCTTTTCACTGATGCACAAAAGTAGTAAGGAAACTTTAACCTCACTAATATCGGAAGAAATACCTGAGGCAGTGCCAATCAAGTCAAATTCTTTTACAAAATTGCAGGTGCACATTTTGTTTTTAATATTCAAACCAACAACAGTTATTCAAATCAGCTTACTTTATGTAAATTAGTCCCTTCAAAAAGCCTCCTTAATCCAGGCAGTTATTAAATGAAATGGGATTTACCTTAACTAATGTCTGCACAAAGAGGGAAAAATGCACCAGAGAAATCCTTTCATAGCTTGGAAGTACTGGGCTCACGCTAGTTTACTTACAACCCCTCCTCTGGTAAGAACAAGGAACAGAGTGTAATTACTTTCTTGACTGTCATTTTTACAGTTCCAATTTGACCCTGCATTTAAGGAGAAGAGGAGAGGCATACAAACACAGAGCCCTTTTTTCTCTGCCAGTCTGGCTCAGTGATTAGGAAAAGGAGACATCAATTTTGGCATTAACTTCCAAAGGGACATATTTAAGGAAGTCTGTACCATTGCACTTGGAAAATGCACTAGACTGCTTTTCCAATTGTCCTGTCTTATTGCTCAAAATCAAAATCAATTTTATTAAAAAATAGACTTCCATTTAGAAGGAAATAGGATGTATTTTTTAAAAAAGAAGCAAGAG
>NW_012115988.1:2786444-2923425 GCF_000951035.1 Colobus angolensis palliatus
TTTTTTGTTGCATTAAACAGCTATGTACAAAAATAATAATAATAAGACATCTCAAGATTTATAATCCTGAGACATGAATCAAGCATGAACTTTAAGAAAGAAAGAAAGAAAGAAAGAAAGAAAGAAAGAAAGAAAGAAAGAAAGAAAGAAAGAAAGAAAGAAAGAAAAGAAAGAAAAGAAAGAAAAAAATGAGAGAGAGAAAGAAGACAGAAAAGAAAATAAAAGAAAAAAAGAAAAGAGACTTCCAGCAGGATGGATATTTTTTGTTGCATTAAACAGCTATGTACAAAAATAATAATAATAAGACATCTCAAGATTTATAATCCTGAGACATGAATCAAGCATGAACTTTAAAGTATCAAACTGAAGTTTAGGAGATGAAGGTGAGTTTTAAGGTCTCTCTTTTTTTTAATTTTTCAATTGCTATTTATCATTGTTAAAGAATAACTTGAGAGAAACCCACTAAAGTTTGGAGCCAAATCCACAGTCATTGGTTACATTGTTTTGGTTTAGTTTCATTTTTTTTTGTAACTAAAGGAATGTTGATTGTAAATTAGCATCATAAATTGTTTTGTTTTAGTTATATTCTTTTGTTCAGACATTGCATTTATTAATGTAATACTGATAAGCCAAAACCTTGTCACTTGGAAAGCTGGAAAAATTTCTTCTCACAGTATCTTTTTCAAGGTAGTAGCTCACATTCTGTACTCAATAGAAAGTGACACTTAATTTGGCAGATCCTGGTTTTAGGAACCCAAGAGAATAAAACTGTTCTGGTAACATAGGTATCCAATGGAGGCTGAGCCAGGGTGAAGTTCACTTTGTCAAAGTGTCATAAGCAACCTAAGTTGAGAACACGGGTGGGGTTGGTACAAGAGGGATTTTGAGGGAAACCATGGAATTTATGTTTTTATAATTAGCTGTATTTATATAAGACTTCCATTTTGTCAAGTGATTTTTTTTTGTATTTAATATATTTGACACCTCCCTTTCAGATCCTAAATAATCAGTATAGAATAAGCTCCAAAGACTAAGAGTCACTCCCGAAAGTTGGAAACAAAATCAGAAACGTCATCCTCTGAAACTGAAGTTAATTAACATAGGATACAATGAGCCTTCTCTGAAAGTGACCCATGACAGGCTCTTTGAAGTGAATATTTCAGGAGACTGGTGTGTCTCTAACTCTCTTCAGGGGACTAAGTCACTATAACCTGAGCTTTGATTTTGAATAACCTGGAAGACCACATTTTACTCATAAATGCTAACGAAATGACCTGGCAATCTGCATGAAGTTTAGAAAGCAGTGTTGAAAAATAACGATTTGTTACAGTTTATCCAGAGACCTGGAATCTAGATGATAAAAGCCACTAGAGATACATACTCCATGGTAAAGCATGCATAATTCTTTAATTTTTGCCATGACTCAAAAGAAATATCCACCAAGCCTACTCAGTTTATTTCACCATGATTTCATATATTCATGTTTGCCTCACAATTTCTTGGTTAGCACCCTGGATTCCAGAAAAGCTTGATAATGGGAAGGGATACATGAGATAAGGTTTTCTAGTGACAAGAAAAGCAAATCCCCACTGAATATTAATGTTGGCACTTGTTTATACATCAGTCTATGCGCCTTGTTAGCCTGAAATCAATCCCCAGAAGCTCATCATTCCTAAGGGAACTGATAGCAATAAGTGTCTTGAAACTGGATTCTGAACCTACAGAGATTTCATCAGTCTGCAAAAGGACTCTGCCGGAGCAAATGTGTGAAACGGTCAAATGTAACACAGAGGATACACCATGATACGTTTTTGCAAATCCCTGGAATGTACAGCACCGAAAGTGAGCCCTAATGCAAACTAGGAACCCTGGATGATAATGATGTGTCAATGTAGATTCACCGGTTTTAACCAATGTACCACTGCAGCGGGGGATGCTGACAGTCAGAGAGCTGTGCATGTTGGCGTATATGGCAGCTCTTTGTACAGTACTTTTCATCCAATTACACAGTGGACCTAAAACTTTTCTAGAAATATGAAATCAATTTCCTGTAGAGGTTCAGTACCACTTTATTAATGAATTTCAGCCACCTCAGAAAGACCAGCCTAGAGGGTAGCTGGGTTGGGCACTGATGAAGAGACGTCTCTGGTCTGCAAGTCTGTAATAAAGAGTTTGACTCCATTTTTGATGTTTGACTGTTGGCAGCTTTCAAGTACCATCACTTCTTCTTCTCCCACTGCCCTATCTGGGAAAGCTGATAGGAAAGCCCAAATGTCCCCTCCTTTGACACCACGGCAACCTAGAGTTCAAAGCACACACTTTGGTGTGAAGGAGAACCTAGTGAAAATCCTGACATGCTCCTCCTTGGGCGACATCAGATAGTTCATTTATCCTCTCTGAGCCTCAGCTTCTTTATCTGTAAAATGGAGGTAATAAATACGTACCTTCAGTGCTGTGAGAGTTAAATCAAATAACATATGGAAAGCATATGGCAAGGTGCCTGACACTTAGTAAGACTTTATACAGTAATTGCCATACTCTCCCCAAAGTGAATCCTGTGATGTTGGACTTGATTTAGATGCTATTCTTCATGCCAAAAAGAATATATCTTCTCTGACTCCTCAGAGGGTCTAAGGTACACAGAAATAAGAGCAAGAGATGGCAGACTACAAGACCAGGCCCTTGGATTTTAAAAAGGCATTCCCAAGCAATAAGTTGTTAGGGTCAAAAATTTCATAAAACATATTGGCTGTATCAAGCTTTCTTATTAATACAATAGATATAAATTTCATTAATTTGAATCTAAACATAAATCATTGTGTAGACCATGAATTTTCTGCAATTAATAATAAATGTCATAATATAAGAAAGTTATTATTGCAGCAAATACCAAATAAGGACACAAAACAACAATGGAACACAAAAAAGAAGGTCAAGCAGAATTTGGATAAGGAAAGGAAAACTTGGCAGAGATAAATGTTATAACCAAATCTAGCTAAGGTGTTTGTTAATTCATTAATGCAGAACAATGGAAATTAACATCAGCTTACATCGAGCCATTATACTAAACAGCACAATGAAATGAAATATTATATTAAATGTAGGGTGTCAATGAGGACATCAATCACTACATCAAAAATGGTCCTATTGTCACAGAATCAGAAATAGTGGTACTTTTCCTAAACAGTCTGTTTGTGGGTGCCTGAAGGGCCCTGTGAATATAATGGCTGTGTTTTCTTCTTCATGGTGGCTGTTAGAGAAAACTTGTTGACTACCCCTTGCAAGGAGCTACGATATCATAATTAGCATTCGTATATTCTGGAATTCCTTTACTTCTATTATACATATTATATATATTCCCTTTGTCCAAATTCCCCAATTATTTTTAATTTATTCCAACATGATGTAATGTATGTATTTTTGCCAACCATCTTTCAATAATAGTATGAGATAAAAACAAATTTTTGAATGTAATAAGCAAGAAACTTTCAGGATGTGATCCAAAAAATGAAATAGATGCTATGTGGATGACTGTCTCCTTAACATAGCTTTCAGTCTTGTAAGTTTTTGTTTCTGTTTTTTTTTTCTTTCTGTTGCTGGTCTTGTGTCTTATCTCACCTATCTCACCTATACCGCAATTCAGGGCACATAGCACAGTCTTACATGGTATGGCTTTTGTTATTTGTTAAGCAAAAGATAAAGCAGGAGAAGCAAGAAGGAAAGTAAAGTCCTAGATCCCACCGTTTCTGCCATTTCTGGCCTGGTGGGCCCAGAGTCAGGATTTGCATTCCCATGGGCCTTGCAACATGTTATTCTGCCTTCTATATTGAGCCAACTGAGAAAATAGCCTTGTCACTGGGGAGTACACAGGCGGCTTTCCCCAGGCAGTCTGTTCTGGGGAGCCAGCCCTTATAGTGTTTGTCTGGAAACACCAACTGCCCAGCTTCTGGAGACTTTGGAGCACATGAGATGTTGCCATCCACCGCTGGAGAGAAGCACCTACTCCCATGGAAAGTTGTGTTTGGTACAGCCTCACTCCCACCCCCTATCGGGAAAAGGGTTCTTCTAGGACTTGGCTGGTTTGTTTTCCAGGCCATCCTGAATAAGAAACCAACCCTGACAGCACCGTGAAGGTCCACTCGCAGTCACTTCTGCTTGTTGCCCCCAGTCATCTGTAGGTAAATGTTTAACCACAGGTCTCCAGTGGAGAGAACGGGAAAGCTCAGGTTTGTAGTGTTTGCCATTTTCCATCCTATTTCAAGCTACTAAAGTAACATCACAGCACACACATTTGGAAGAAGCTATGCAGCCTCTCACCATTAGGTTTATTCCCTTTGGGCAGACACAGCAAATGTAAACAACTCTAAGATTATTGATAATCATGAAATGGAGTGCAGTAATTAGAAAATGATATGTTCTGAGTAATAACCTGTGTTTTAAATTTAATTTTTTAATTGTAAGTTTATATCATTTAGTTTTTAATAATAGTTGTGCTTAATATTAGGCTCATAAAATTCGTAAAAATATAACAATTGACTCTCACAAGTCAGTGCAAACTTGTTCCATCAGAACACATTTTGGTTTGTTGTTGTTTAAGCTTTGTTGAGATGTAACTGATACACAAAAATTGCACATATTTACTGCATACAGTTTAATTAGTTTGGACATACAAATATGCCTGTGATATCATCACACAATCAAGGTACTAAACATATATGTCACCTCCAAAATTATATTGTGTTCTTTTGTGTGCGTGTGTGTGTGTTGGTAAAATTTAACATGAGATCAATTGTCTTAGCATATTTTGAAGTGCACAATACGCTCATTGTAGGTTTCATGTTGTACAGTAGATCTCTACAACTTAATCATCCTGTATAACTGAAACTCACCACACCTTGTTTCATAAAGCTTCCCTAAAAGTTAACGGATAGCTTGGTGCCTCTTAGCAACTTTTTGAATCTTTTTTTGTTTGTTTATTTCTTACAAGGATTCAGGACAGAAGGAAGACATCAATACCAGATTGCAAAGAATGGCATGCATTATCTTTATTGTTGATGACGTTTAACACAGAAAACTGGGAAAGTTCCACAAATTTTCATGTGAAGCAAGTGAAATATAAATATGAGATGATCTTATGTCACTCGTTTTTGAAAAGCCTGGAAAGAAACAGCTACAGAAGTTGAAGAAAAATGGCAATCACATTTTTTATTCCCTAAAATACAGGTTTCAGTATTTGTTCATTACTTCCGTAGTCAATAATAAGAACTATTATTTCTGGACCTCGTAGTCTAGCAAGAAGTTTTCACTAATTCTCAATAAGAAGTCATTGAATGAGTGCTTTTGATGAGGTGAACAACTAACATTTTAAAAGTATTTTGTGGTCTACATATACTCTCCTATTTACCCCTCCCTAAAAACCTGAGAAGGTGGTCTTATTTTCATCTGTATTGTGTCCATTAAGAAATAGAGGCTTCTGGGCAAGGCACGGTGGCTCACACCTGTAATCCCAGCACTTTGGGAGACTAAGGAGGGTGGATCATGAGGTCAAGAAATCAAGATCATCCTGGCCAACATGGTGAAACCCCTTCTCTACTAAAAGTATAAAAATTAGCCAGGTGTGGTGGTGTGCACCTGTAGTCCCAGCTACTCAGGAGGCTGAAGCAGGAAAATCGCTTGAATCCAGAAGGTGGAGGTTGCAGTGAGCCAAGATTATGCCACTGCACTCCAGCCTGGCAACAGAACAAGACTCCATCTCAAAAAAAAAAAAAAAAGAAATAGAGGCATCTGAAGTGATTTGCCCAAGGCCACACAATACAGTAAGTAGAAAAGATAAATCTCTTCTCCTTCCCGCCATTCTTCTTTCCTTTATTTCTTTGCAAAGGCTTAGAGGTAATGTATTAGTCTGTTAGTGCTGCTATAACAAAATACCACCGACTGGGTGGCTTAAACAACAGAAATTTATTTTCTCACAGCTGTGAAGGCTGGGAGAAGTCCAAGATCAAGATGCCTTGGGGTTGGTTTCTGTTAAGGCTTCTCTTCCTGGCTTATAGACACTGCCTTATTGCTGTATCCCCACATGGCTGTTCCTTTGTGCAAGGTGTGGACAGAATGAGAGAGAGAGAGAGATCTGATCTCTCTTCTGCTTCTTATAAGGAAACTAGTCCTATCAGATTAAGGCCCCACACTTCTGACCTCACTTAACCTAAGTTAACTCTCTAAAGGCCCTATCTCCAAATAGGGTCACACTGGATTAGGGCTTCAACATATGAATTTTATGAGGATACAATTCAGTCTGTAATATGTAGCTATTACATGGCAGACAGTAAACTAGAGCTGGAAATGCAGTGACAAACAAGAAAGACCTAGTCCCTGATTTCATGGCATTTACAATGCAGAACAGACACTGAATGCATCCACTTTTCCTCACACACAGCATTATCTATGGAAGACATAATGTTCACCACAGTCTTCTTCACACTATGATTTTTCCCCAAAAAAATTCTTTTTGTATACCTATAAAGGATAAACCTCTGACCACCTTTTGTCTTATTCATCTGTCTTTAAATTTGTGGAGACTGACTTAATACAATTTGCTTGGAAATCAAAGGAAAGAGGAAGAGGAAGTGGGGTCCCTCCAGAAGAAGCGTTAGGCCAAGGCTTGTCAACATGAATGCTGTGTTGCCATGATGAAAGACAAGGAATGTTTTTGTGAATTCTGTGCAGGCAGGTGCTTTGCCTCTTTATCCTATCTAGACCAGTGAAGAGCAGAAAGCTTTCTCTTTTCATGAGTCCCAAAAATCAACAGGTACTATATCTAAGGAGTCTCTGCTGTTAAGCTGAAGCAAATTCACAAGTGATTCAGAATTTTTTTTTAAGAACAAAAAGAACTGGACTCAACAGCATCACAGCCCTTTGATTCCATGATTCTGCATCATCTTCCTGCAGTGCAAATGGTAGTTTAAAAATAAAAAAATAGGAGAAAAGAAAAAACATTATAAGATCTTCTGTTTAATGACATGCAAATGAAACAGCTACTAGGTCACCAAGCACCATGGATTCTAATTCTGCAGTGTTTTCTGAATCCATCCTCTGCTTCCCAGCTGGTGAAAGTTTATATTGAATCAGATATAATATTGACTATGAGTAAAACAAATCTGGCTTCAGCTTCTGTCTCTTGTCTCATGGTTACTAGTTCTATGAGCTTGAGCAAAATACCTAGTCTTGAGGAGCCTTGGTTTCCTCACCTTAAAAATTATAATAAAAATGATAGTGCTATGCTAGGCTCTCTCAAGGAAGAGACACACATTTCCAGTTATCTCAGGATATTATCAAGATATTACGTATGATAGAAAAATGTTCTGCACAGCAAAGGAAAGAACAGTGTGCAGAGACAACCTATGGATTGAAGAAAAATATTTGCAAGCCATACATTTGATAGGGGGTTAATATCCAAAGTATATAAGAGGCCCAACTAACTCAATAGGATTTAAAAAAAAAAAAAAACACAGTTAAAAAATGAAAAAATGGCAAGGGACCAAAATAGACTTTCTCAAAGGAAGACATAGAAATGGCCAACAGGCATATGAAAACAAATGTTCAATATTGCCAATCAATAAGGAAATGCAAATTAAAACTACAATGAGATATGTCTCACACCTGTAAGAATGACTGTTATCAAAAAGACAAAAGATAACAAACATTGGTGAGGATGTACAGAAAAGTGAATCCTTGCACACTGTTGGTGGGAATGTAAATTAGTCCAGTCATTACGGAAAACAGTATGCAGGTTTCTCAAAAAACCAAAAATAGAATCACCATATGAGTCAGTAATGCCACTTCTGGGTATTTAACCAAAAGATTTGAAATTAGTTTGTAGAAGAGATGTTTACACTCCCATGTTCATTGCAGCAGTATTCACAATAACCAAATTATGGAATCAACCTAGATGACCATCAACCAATGGGTGAATGAATAAAGAAAATATGGTATACTTGCACAATGGAATAATATATTTGGCTTTAAAAAAGAAAGAAATTCTGTCATTTCCAACAAAATAGATGGAATTGGAGAGCATTGTGCTAAATGAAATAAGCCAAACACAGAAAGACAAACACCTCATATTCTCATTTGTATGTGGAATAAAAACAATCTAACTCATAGAAACAGAGAGTAGAATGGTGGTTAGAGCAGCAAGGCCGTGGGAGGAATAGGGAGACGATGGTCAAAGGACACAAAATCTCAGATGGGAGGAGTGATTTATTTTAGTTCTATTGCACAGTGTGGTGAATATAATTATTAATAGACTATTGTGCATTTCAAGATTGCTAAGAGAGATTTCTAAACTTCTCATCACAAAAACTGTTAAGTATTTGTGGTTAACTAGCTTGATTTAATTATTGTACACATTGCACTAAAAAATCATAATATCACTCAGACCCCATAAATTTAACAATTATAAATTTACAATTTTAAAAATATAAATAAACAGGAAGAAAAGGAAATAGTCACCACCCAGATGACCAGGACGTCATTGATCATAATTCAAAACAGGGCAGGTGTGACTCCGATGACCCTACAGGACCAAAACTCATCCATTTAAAGATAAGAGTTTGTTACTCCCTACACTAGCAGCTCTGCCTAAATGGTGACAGTCCCTTTCTCTCTCTCTGCTTTTCTTACACCTGCTCCCTTCTATTCTACACCAACTAACTTCCCTCTACTCTTAATGTTATGACTCCTGCTGACTTCCTTTTCCCATTGCCTTCCTTCTATTGCCTTTTCTACGTGTATTTCTCTTCTGCTTCTACTACCCACTGCACCCTTTTCGTGTGTTTCCTTTTTAAGCTGTCTGAAAGACAGGGTCAGATCTGATTACTACTCCAAATAGAATTCTATCTTTAGGAGAGAGCTTGGTGCTGTCTCTTGTAGACACTGGCCAGCCTGTGGATGGCTGCCTTGGAGATTGATGATGCTCATCCTTGATACACTCAAGTGTGGCTAAAGTGCTGAGGCCACACAGGACAAAGCATGGTTACATCTGCACAGAGAACCTACTAAAAGAGAGCTGGTAACAGGCAGGTGCCCTGTGGTTTATCAGAAAGGGCTAGTGCAGCTGAACACAGGCTTACATGACCTGCCCAGTACAGGTGTTTGTGAAAATAGGATAAGATTTATAGCAACTTGTCTAGTGTCTGGCCTATAACAGATGTTCAGTAAATCTTAGCCCCTCTCTTTTGATCACCATTGCCACTATGTCAGTACAGGCCTAAGTCTTCTCTTAAAACTGCAATAGGTTCCCACAAGTCTCCTTGCCTCCATGGTCTTCTCTCCTCAAATTCATCTCCCACAACTCTACCATAGTTATCTGTAGAACCCAAGTAGAATTATTCATTTGTTTAATATATTTAAGATAAATCACATCCTTGCTATGTGCTAGACACTGTCTTAGATAATAGGAATAAAGAAATTTACAAGGTATGTATTCTATCTTCAAGGGGCTCAAAGGACGGTATAGAAAACCAATCATCATAAATATATACTATAAAAGGTTCATTAGAGAAAAAAAAGGGACAAATACTTCCGTGGTTAGAAAATGAAGATGTTTCTAAAGAGAAGGTAGAAAGTGAGTCTGGAGGAATACAGCAGCTCAGAAAATGCTCAAGGAGAGGTTCATTTCACAAAGAGGACGAGATTGTGAAGAACTTCAGTTCCCATGAAAAGAATCCAAGTATTCTGAGACAAAGAGAAAAACTAATTTTAGGGGATATTAATGATGGTAAATGTAAAAAAGAAAAAGAAAAAAACTAGTTCATAATCCATTGGTCCAGGAAATGCTGGGTTAAATGAAGAAAACAATGGTAACAGGTTTCTTTGCCATAGGATTTCTTAAAGCTTTTAATAGGCAAATGCATACTGTGAATCTCCAAGAATGTAATGAAGGAGAATTTGATGTAGGACATTTTCCAAACCTATATGACCTGGGACTTCTTTTTTTTTCTCATGGGACACCAGGCAGGACATGCTATGACATTCTAGGATATATTAAGTTGTTGTCTAAGAGGAGTCATTGAGGAGTTTCAGCAGAAGAGTGAGGTGAAGAAAATCCACTTGACCTCAATATCCTATAGAATGAAGTGCAAACTCTTTGTCCTGCCCTCCCAGCTTGGCCCCATCCTGCCTTTTCATCCACAGCTCCTGGCTCCTGCCCTCCATGGTTTTAAACTCCAGACAAACTCAACATTTTGGTTTTGCCTATGTGTATTCCCTTGCTTCTGAGCTCTTGCACAATCTCCTTTTGAAATTCTACTCGCCTTTCAGGCTACCTCTCAAAGACCTCTCTATCTTCAATAGAGTTTTCCATGAGTCCCAACACAATGTCAGTAGTAACTTTTTTACACACTCTTCGTCCGTTGCTTATATTCCTAGTTAGCCCTATTTCATTCCATTTTGTCTAATAGATGGCAGTGTTCATGTGTAATGGGAGCAAGTTGCAGGTGGAAACGCTGGTCACTACTTGCCAGAACCTCCAGGCACCAATTCTAATTTTTTCCTTCTATGTTCCTACTTCCTCTTTGTAATTTTGAGACAAACCCTCCTCCCACCTATCTCCACTACACAAACATACCACACACAGCAGAGGTTTCCAAAATTTCTCTCACTTCACACAAATGTGCAGAAGAAATTCAGCTTCTTTATTTTGTCTGTAAGCAATCTAATCTTTCTCATTAGCACCCACCTACTGAGTGGTGATAAAAACTGAGTTCATTTCTCTCTTGTAATCTGTTTCTCTCTAGAGAACTCAGTCTTTTTTGGTTAGATATTCTCTCTCTCTCTCTCCCTCTCTCTCTATTTCTCTTTTCTTCCCCCAGGGAACATCTGGGTATATGAAGCATGTTTTCTGTATCCTCCTGACAGTAGGGAGTGGAGGGCTGGGATTAATATTTTCCATCCTTACGCTTCTCTCTGGACAGGCCATCATGGAAGTGCCACTGAGCCTGTTTCTGGGCATTGTACTGGCAACTGCTGTTAAGCTTGGCAGCTGATAGGATTCATGGCCTGTCCTTTTTCAGTTTCATTAAGACCCTGCGGTCTGATTTAAGCCTATCTTATGTCTCACTGAGGCAGCTGGTCTTGGCTCAGGGGGATTATACTGCCACTCTACAGCTACAGGGCCATCCCACTCTGCCACAGCAGCCCTCCCCATGCCAGAATCCCAGCTCATTTTCTCTTCCCCTTTCCCCTCCAGGGCCTGCAAGAAAATATGGGACTCTGTCCAAGTGGGACTGGAATGAAAGGCAGCCTAGGAGAGCTAAAGCCAGCATGTAAGGCACAAGACAGTTAGTTGCTCAATAAAAATTTGAATGGAGGGCTCCAAGAGGAAAAACTAATTTTTATAAATTTTAATTTTATCAGTGCCTATTATCTTGTTTTCAAGAAGCTATGCTATAAATGATCATACACCCTTTATCCAAAGATTTTAATGTTTCTTATAACCATTTTAACACATTAAAAAATTGATTTCTTCCTTCTTTTAGCTTATCATCACCATCCAATAACATCATTTCAACAGAAGGGAATCCTCTACCCTCATGTACTTTAAATTCTAAGAAAAATAATCATGGTATAGATACACAAATGAGGAACAAGCAAAAGCATCATTTTAGTAGGAGCAAGGACCCTATTCTAGATGTTTTAAATTTTAAGAAAAATAATCATAATACATGATATACAAATAGAGAATAAGCAGACAAGAATTCTTGAATAAAATATTACTTTTATTGTTTTTTTTTTTTGTGACAGAGTCTTGCTCTGTCACCCAGGCTGGAGTGGAGTGGTATGATCTCAGTTCACTACAACCTCTGCCTCCCAAGTTCAACCGATTCTCCTGCATCAGCCTCCTGAGTAGCTGGGATTACAGGCACCCACCACCATGCCCAGCTAATTTTTGCATTTTTAGTAGAGACGGGGTTTCGCCATGTTGGCCAGGCTGGTCTTGAACTCCTGACCTCCAGTGTACCCCCCACCTTGGCCTCCCAAAGTGCTGGGTTTGCAGATGTGAGCCACTATGCCCTGCCAAAATGTTATCTTTAAATTGGAAAACAAACTGAGGACCTCACAGACAAATCAGTGGGCAGGCTGAGAGACAGAAAGTCTAAAAGTGAGATGATGGAAGAAAGGGCGTAAGAGAGGTAGACTTTGGAATTTGTGAAATGAGTAATCAGAACATTTCTCTCATTAATTATGCTCCATAAAGGTAACAGCACAATATTATTCAGGTGAAAATAGTATCTCTAAGGATGACTATCTGTAATAAATGGATTCCAAATTAATAGAATCTTTTAAATAGTCTTCTAAAACATAGGTTCAGAATAAAAATAGTTGAAGAATAAAGAACATTGAACCCTGATTAATAGATTGATTGCATCTGTTCTTATTCTTCTGTATTAGTTCACTGGTCAGAGATTGGCTTACAGCTTCCTGTTAATTGTGACATTAGCAAAATGCCACACTTGCTATTTAAGGAGAGAGAGAAATCCAGACAGCTTTTAGCATATGAGTAATCGGCCATTTAGTGGGCAGTACTAAAGGTTGGATGCGAGGAGGGGTGAATTAGGTATCCTTTTAGTAGTGGGTCAAAGGAAAGTAGAAGCTTTAGATATCATTTTCCTTCCTGGGAATATTCTGGAAGTTTTTATTTAAGAAAAAAAAAAGGTACTTTATATCAAATACAGAGTCATGAGTTCACTGGTTTATTTCTTTTTATTTCTCTTTTTAAGTAAAGCCTTCCTGGAAGATTGCTGTAGCATGGAAGTGTGAAGCCAAGCATTGACTACTCTATCACACCAAATATCATCTCTTTTCCTCTGGAAGATGCTGAAAGGTTCATTTAATCCAATGACTCAATTGGAACCTTTTATAATGCATTTTATATGACACACAATTTATTTAGGTTTTAAAAATGCATTGGAAGAATACCTTTGTACATTTCAGTGACCCCGAGAGCGCCTCGGTTACTTTACATTATATGGATATTGTGCTACAATCTGCCTGCTTAACGGTAAACTTTTATCTCCAATTAACTTCTGCCTCTGATCTATTTAAACCCTCAGAGAAGCGGGGAGAGGTAGAGAGTCAGAGGCAAAGGGTGAAACTGCCTTTGGGAAACTATGACTGAGACAGTGAAAAAGATCTAACTTAACCGACTCCATCTTGCTTCCAACCTCCAAGCCGTCCTTATTCATTTCTGGGTGTGGGCTGAACTAACTTTGGGAGAAACTTAGTTTATAATTTATAGTCTAAACAAAGACGGTAACAGCCCTTTCCCAAAGCAGGCCTCCTTCTTGGCTGGGGACTAGACTGCCTTTGTAAAACTAACATTAGCCACAAGATTAGAAATTATGGTTTAGGAATCATGCAACTAGAGGCTACAAGATTCTGACCCTCCCTAAACTGCTTCTAAGATCAATGCTTGAGATATTTTGCAGACCCTGCACTTGATAGATCAGCTGGCACCACCCAGATCAATAAACTGGCTCATTTGATCCTGTGGCCCCAACCCAGGAACTGACTCAGCACAAGACAGCACTGACTACCTATGATTTCATCCCTGACCAATCATCACTCCTGGCTCACTGGCTTCCCCCCACCCACCAAGTTATCCTTAAAAACTCTGCTCCCTGAATGCTCAGGGAAATTGATTTGAGTAATGATAAAACTAGGGTCTCCCACACAGTCAGCTCTGCCTGAATTACTCTTTCTCTGTTGCATTTCCCCATCTTGATGAATCGGTTCTGTCTAGGCAGTTGCCAAGGTGAACCCCTTGGGTGGTTATAAATTTGGGGGCTTATCCTGGATTGCCCTTGTGGCTACCTATCCATGGTTCAGTGGCCCCCCACGCCAGCGATGGATCCAGAAGCCAGCCCAAGTGGTTGCCTAGTTATCTTGGACTGGGGGCTGACTCTGGTACTCTCTCTACTGGGAGGTGCTGCCGACCCAATGTGCATAGATTTAATTGCAATGGAGGAACAGTCCTGGGGAAATGTCCCTTAACTGTAGCCCTATCACAGAGTATCTGTCTGTAGCCCCATGGTAGGGTGTCTGCCTGTATCCCCATTTTAGGATGTCTGAATTGGTGAGTATCCTAGGCACCGCCAATACCTCCTTCCTTCTCCTGACTGGTTCTGTAGCCCTGTGGTGGGGTATCTGTAGCCCCATTTTAGGGTGTCTGTAGTTCCACCATGGGATATTTGTGTCTGTAGCTTCATTGCAGGGTGTTTATTCAGCTTTTGGGAGGTCTCCATTGGCTCTTTCTAACTAGTAGGAAGAGTCCTGGTTTGGGAGACTTCTCCTCAATCAGGAAGATTTTGAGGAGGTTTCTCAGATGGAGAATAGGAGGATAGTTTGGAAGGGATCCTCTTGGAGTTCTTGGTTAGGGATCTAATTTGGAAGGCCTTCTGTCCAGCTCGTCTTTGTGTGTGTTTGTATATATGGAAGAGATCTCAGAGGGGTTGCTGATGGAAATCCAGCAGGCCTAACTCAGAGAATTCTCCTTATTTGTCTGATCACATTCAATGAGCCCTAAAGAAGGCTAACCAGGCCTGTCTCTCAGGATGACTGTCTGCTCTTCCCCTTGCCCAGAAACTCCATTGTGAATTACCGTTCAGAGGTCGTCTGCCCCCCCGTGGAGTGGATCAAAGACAACAGGGACCAATGGGAAACAGTTTGAGCTTCGCCAGGCTGATACTGGCTGCTAAACAACTGACTAATGTTTGTTTTGTTATGTGTATTTTGCTGGTTGGAAAATGTTAATTCAGTCCCGTATGTAGCCCTTTGGGCAGCATCTTGCAAATTAAGAATCTTGTCTATGTCTCTATGAAATAGTAACGGGTGATTTTCTCTTGTAAAGTGGATTGAACCCCACAGCTATAGCACAAGCGAGCAGGGACGTCAGAAGCCACTCCGTTCTTCTGGAAGCTGCAGAGAAAGGGAATCCAGAAACCTGGTATGCCAGCAAAAAGGGTAAGAAATTCTTACCAGCCAAGTTTCTGGTCTCTCTCTCTCTTTCTATTTCTCTGTCTGGGTAAAACAGTAAACTATTGGTCTCCTCTGCAAGAGTTTGATGAATAGAAAAAACGATTTGTGAGACTAGTCTTAGGCTGCAACAAATCCGGTGTACCTTGTGCTAAGAATTTGTCTTTCTGTGTTCTGTAATGGAGAAAGGGATATCACAGGATAGAACGTGGGTTTAGGACCTCTATAAGCCTGCTTTTCAAGCCAGCTTGGCAGGCTGGTCATTTACAAACTTTGCTATGGCTCCCTGAAACCAATACTGTATGAAATGCCTCTGTCTTGTTTTGTGTCCTTAAGAGCTTAACCTTGTGACCACGTGGGGATACTTTCTTTTGGTTTCCACCATCCAGAGGACAGGAATTTGGGGGCTCATGTCACAGTTAGTCCTAAAAAAAATTTCCTGAGCAGTTAAAAGCCTTGCAAGCTTGAAATTGGCTTCTCTAGGCTCCTTCTGGGAAAAGTAATAGAAAACTGCTCAATGCTGTATACTCAGTAGCTAAGGCTTTATCTTTTGACAGTGGTGGCCTGAGTTCAATTGTTGGCTTCTGGATTGATTCCTTTCTGGTTTGTTATTTGTGTAACTCGGCCATTTATTGAGTTTTTTCCCCCATCATTAGCTTCTGATTTCCTCTCTTGAATTTTCCTTTCTCTGAACCACCTTGTAGAGATTCCAAATCTTGTAAAAAAGAAACTGCTTACTATGTCTTTGAAGCATGTAGGAGGTTACCTTTCGTAAAGTTCAGAAACTAGAACTATTGGCTGCTTGGCATGGCTAAAGTCAGGTAATAAGAGATCTGAAAGGATTTCTTTTTTAAAGAGCACTATGGTTAAAAGTCAGCTTAATTAAAAGTGGATAAACAAGCTATAGATATATTTTAAAAGCCTTTATGTTTTTCTCTTCTTGGAACTTGTTTTTCTGGGAAAAGATTTTTTCTTCTCAGTCGGCTGAATTATTTTTCTCCTTTTTTTTTTTTTTTTCTGTCTTGCCACTCTTAATGCACACGAGAGGCCCTAAGATAATTTCTGGTAGCCTGGAACTCATTGGGAAAAACCGAGGAAGTGCCAAAAAACCCATTTTGGGAAAAAATCCTCTGTTTTCCTCATGAAATCCCAGGAATTAAAAGTGGATAGATCCCTCTCAAAATCAAAGGCCCTGTTCTGTTTTGCATTGTGTTATCTGATGGTTTTGAGTTTTGGGAGTATCAGAAATTACTTCACATTATGAGAGAGCTTTGGTGTGTAATGACCAGGTAGGAAATATACTTTAAGGGATGGCTAATAGTTATTATGGATGGATACTTGACTCTTTGCACACTTGGATCAGAGATGCACACTCTTGCTCACCTGGAAGGAAACATCCCCACCTGCCCAGCAAGATGAGACTCCCATGAGAGATGGGCTGATTGGCTTCGGGCTGCCTTGCAATGAAATGCAGGGTAGAAGCACTGCACTGTCCTCTCCCATAGTATTTCCCTCCTTTTGGGGAGCCAGGATCCAGTATCAAATGACACCCTTAATTTTGGGCATCTGTCTTTGCCTTCAACTGCTTGTTTGCTGCTTCTTTGATCCTAGAAATGCATGCTTTCATGGCCCTGTTCCCCCAAGGGCTCCACCCTGAAGCCAGTAATCCAATAAAGAATCTGGCAAATGAAAAATTTTACAAGTGCTGCATCTTCTGTCTGTCTGTCTGTCTGTGTATTTATATGTGTTGTATGTTTATACATAAGAGCTCCAATTAATTGGCTTAGAAAAATAAACGGGATCAAAGGACAAGGAGGCCAATAAAAGCTGCAAAAACAAGGAGAATCTTGCCTTTCTTCACCCTCCACTGCACCTGGGTGGGCATGAGTTGGCAGGTTGAACTGATAATAGAAACAGTCCAGGTTAGCAAAGCAACACAGAGAAGAGCCTGGACAGTGCTCCCCAGACTCAGCAAACACTGGCTGCATGTGGCCACCGGGATTCAGGATCAGAAGATCCAAACCACAGAGGGGCACTCATTTGCACAAATGAGGACAGAGACAGAAATAAAATCCTAGAGTCAGTACAAGGGTATGCACATTCATTGGAGGAAGGCAGTATCAAAAAGGGAATGAACAGTTGATACCATAGTAAGAGAGTCAAGGTCAGCAACAAGTGAAGCCAAAGAAACAGTAGCAGACAAGATGTCACCTCCAAAAATGATCTATGTCCACAGTGCTTGTAGATCAGCAGCACCCTTTTACCAAAGTGAAGAACTTCCCTTAGTATGCCCACAAGGACATGATTCCTTCTTTCTTAAGGAGACCACATCTTATTAATGATGTGGACATTTGAAACACTACATTCCACAATGATTTAATTGACACCTGCAGCCATGAATTACCCTTCTGGAAAGATCATGTCAGCCCCCACTGAATACTTGTTCTGAATTGGCAAATAGCACTTAGAAGTGTGGGACAATGGTCTGCTGCCCCCCACTAAGTCATGTCATGCTTTCTTCTTCATGATGCCCCATGGCCCTCTGTGCCCTGGCCTCCTGTTTACAATAGACATAAAGAAGATATCCAGCAATTTCAGGTCATAGGTCCTCACCAAAGAGTTAATGAACTGGTTGAGGCTGAAACCCCTACTGTACATTGGAATCACCAGGGGACCTCCTGCAAAACAGTCAGCATGTATTGTACATTGGAATCACCTGGGGACCTTCTGCAAAACAGCGTGTAGGGTACAGCATGTAGGGTATACCCTGGATATGGGTATATTTTATAAACTCCCCAGAAGAGTCTAATATCCATCCAGGGTTGTAAATGACTATCCAACTGAAGGCATTACACATAAGCAGCAAAACAATGCAAAGCCACAGAGAGCACAAGCACAGTGTACCACAGATCAACATCACTGCCGTCGCAAGTCAGCCACAATAAAGCATGCACAGAGTCATTTTGTTCTTTGATAAAATGGCAAATCTGAAAAGCCAAAAATAAACAAGTTTCCAGTCAATTGGAAAGTAACTGGGTTAAGTCAGTTGACTTCGGCCCAACCACAGTTCTCCATGAACGGCATTGCTCAGGGACTGTCAGTCAATTCCTTGGCATAGAGGCTAGCTTATGCTGCGGTAACAAACAAACCCAAAATTCCTTAGCAGCTTAAAGCAATACATTACTTCTCACTAATGAGTTGAGATTAGTGAGATGCCTCACATCTGTTACAGTTCAATTGAGAGCTTTGCTTCTTCATCCTCAGTTCAGGATCCATTTCCCAGAAATGTCCCAGATAACAGAGCAGCCATTATCTGGGACATTCCTGGGAAAGAGAGTATGATGTGCAATGTGAACATTTTTAAAGCTTCTGCTGAGATGTACCACACCTCATTTCTCCTATTTCATTAACCAAAGCAAGTCAGGTGGTCACCTACTATGTACCAAAACAAAAAGCCAGAAAGGCTTGGTGAACAGAAAAACTGACTACTTAATGCACTAGATAGGTATGGGCAAAGCAAAGCAACATAGACAAACTCATCTCTATTGTGTAATTTTTGTATTTCCTAATGATAGCTAAAATGTATTGAGCACTTATTATGTGCAATGGATTGCAATAAGGGCAGACAAGTACTACTTAAGATTAATAACAAATCTGCAGTAGATACCCTTATCATGACCACTTTACAAATGAGTAAACTAAGACTAAAAAGAAGTGAAATAATTTTTCTAAGTTCACAGAGCTTGGAGCAAGCTGTTGAGTTGGGGTTGAGTAGCTCCAGAGCTAGCCTACTGGTAGAGCAGTCAGCTGTCCAGTTTGCTCAAGACTAAGAGGTTTCCTGAAGGATTTTCAATACAAAATCCAAGACCATCCTGAGCATTACAGGTATTAATCACATTACTGGCTATTGATCAGGTTTATAGTGAATGACAGTGCTTACTGTTTTCCACATCGGGGAAGAGCTCTGAAATCTGCTAATCCCTATACATAATAACAGCACAGCATAATTCATGCCCTCTAGAAAAACCGTTCCAAGTCTTATGTCTTTATTTTGATTTGTGTCTGTTTGTTGGGTTGTTGTAGTGGTGTTGATAGTATTAATATATCAGCATCCTGTCATGAATATGCCTAAGAATCTCCCACCAAGATATCCTCAGTGTTATGTGTTCATTTATCCCAGGCTTCCATGGACCACATAGACTTTCAGACTAACATTACCGTGGCCTTGGGGATTATCACATGTGACTGATTCTATCCCAAATTTCCCCATCCTGTCCTCTGCTTCCCTGGAAGTTCCAAGTGGCTCACATCCTTCCTTAACAATCATTTCCATTTTTAAGCAGCCACTGTCATAGTTGTCAATTCTCCTACAGCTGCCAGAATTGAAGCCTAATGACATAATTCTGTTCATTGACCAGTCCCTACATATCAAGCCAGAGGCTGGTGCCATTACATATTGTTTCATGTCATCCCTGACTAATCAGGTTGGGTTATTAACCTTCTGACATACCCAAAAAGTCACTCTACTTTATGACAAGAGTTTCTCTTCCTTCCCAGACCTAATGATTGCCTGTTTTCTTGCCTGTACATCTCATGTATGCAGCATGAGAGTAAGACTATGTTTTAAGCCATCATTCTATTCCCAACAATACTTCTTTCTCCCTTTAGTACAGCAGGACACTCTTAGGGGCAGCCCTCCAAGAGGCAGTCTTCTAAGAAGCACCCTGACACTGAACCAAACTACCTGACTTCAAATCCTGACTCTGTTACCTACTAGCTCTGGAACCCTGGACAAGTTTCCTAACCTCTTCAAGCAAGCATTCCCTCATCTGCAGAATAGGCATAATAATAGTACCTACCTCACAGGGTTGTTGTGAAGATTAAATGTGTTACCAAATACAAAGTTCCAAAATAGAATCTGGCGTCGAACACCAACATTCTGGTTTGCCTGGGACTTAGGAGCTTCCAGGATGCAGGACTTTCAGTGTTGAAACTAGAAAAGTCCCAGGCAAAGCAGGTAACTCCACCTGGCACATAGTAAGCAATGTTTCTATGTAAGCTTTTGTTGAAGATGTGGCTGGTGATACATGGAAAGATGGTACCCTCTTTTGAACCATAACTAGATTATTACATATCTCCAGTTTCTCTTTCTTTTCCAAATTATGTCATCTGAGCAAGCGGCATGCATACATACCTCCTAATCTAAGCACCCAGCTCATGGACTCCTAAACTAGGCACCTAGCTTATGGGCTCTTTTGTCTTCAAACATATCATCCTAAGCAGAGGCCCAAATCATCTCTGGTTCCATCTCTCCCAAGGTTTTTACATTGGAATCACAGTCTCACATCTCATTCATTTATTTACTCCTAAGGTCTGCTTAGGAGAAGCAGACATGGGGCTTTCTTCTTATTGGCTCATTTGTTTGGTCTTGTTTAATGAGGCAAATTTTTATAACACTAGGAGGTAAAAGATTATTACTGTCAACAGTGCCCAGTATTATTTGGCTTTCCTATCACAGTGATTGCTGTGCATAAACAGATGACATTTGTTCACCTATCCTCAGCTCTCACAACTACATAATCACTAACAGAATGTTAAATATATCTCTGATGCCCTGGCCCAAACTTACACAGGTATGTACATGGTGAATACAATTAAAAACTAATGTAAATTTTCACAAGCACAACAGGACTTGTAATTCCAAAATGATGCTGTCACCTTGAGTGGAGATGACAGGTGTAGAAGAAAAAATTAAAATTTAGTCCCAGACAACTCCCAAATCTACACTAGTTCAAAGAGATCTTAAATTACTTAAACACTTTGAGTCTGTTTCCTCATCTGAATAACATGAATAATACTTGCTTTATAGGACTTTGTGAAGATTAAATGAAACTAATGCATATCAGTCACCCAGCTTACTCCTTCCCAGTTTTAAATCTAAGTTATCCTGGGGTAGGAGAAGAGGCACATAGCCGATCCAGAGAGGGTGATGTTGCACAAAGTATTTGGACTTGCTTGCACCATATCCTTGTAAGTTTCTAAACACAAAAATTCACTCCAAGTGAAGCTTGGTGAATAAAGTGCCCCAGCAAGACAACGCCATCTGTAACAAAAATGTAATTCTAAAGTGATAAGGAGACGCAGATGAAAAACTAACTCTGAGGCAATTCCAAAAGAGGAGTTGCAAAAACATTTTGAGAAATTGTAGAATATTTCAAATTAGTTAATAGCTTCTCAGGGTGTCTCCTTGAAATAGCAACCCTGACCTGAATGGTTGCATCTACATTTATTTTTTTAGATCACATTTATTTTCATTTGTCTTATATAATTAAAATTAATCGTGATTTCAAACATCAATTTAGATATTCTAATCACTGTTTATGCTTGAAAGCACCCTGATATGTCATAAACCAAAGTTGAAAATTTTTCTTGTTATGCAAACTTTGGGGTTGGTATAAGAAGGAATAAAGTTGTGTGTGTTACACATATGGTACTCCTGCAGATGGCCACGTGGAGGGCAGATTTCCAGAGCCAGAATGTAGAATAGATTGTGTTTTCTATCCTAACATTTACAATAAAACACCCACATAAGTTGGTTTAAAATATTTTGGTTTCAGCATGATTAAACAATATGTTTGCAATTAATATCTATTCACTTTGCTGTGAACTCTTGGCCCCAGTGTGCATTATCAGAAACAGTAAGACATGCTCCCCAGTTCTCTGATTTCTCAAAGCAAGAGGCTTTTCTGCTAGTACTGACTGCCATAACTGTCTCAAAGAAAAAAAATATGTCCCCGGCCACAAAGTTAAATTATAGGAGAATTTTTTTTTAAGTTAGGTTTGCTGATTTAAAAGGCCCTTGGTGAGCTTTCAGACCTCAATTAAGGCTGTGATTTGAGAAAAAGAAAATGAATTTTCCAAGCAATTAGGTGGTAATAGATCTAATGGCTTTTGGGGGAAAGAAATGGGTATATTTAACTTTGACAAGTAGCTGCCATGCATGTGTTATATAACCTCTTTTGATAAGTTTTTTTTTGCTCCATAGACCAAATACCTTTTTTAATTATCTGAAAACGTCTTTCACAGGGAATTATAAAGAGTAACAACCACAAAGCAGACAGGCATCCTGCCCTACTGAGTCAATAGCATTCACTTTTCTAAAAACATCTCACGTTAATTTCATAATACTCATTTTAAAAGGTCTAAAAATATGTGCTTACTGATAAACCATATGGTCTCAGAAGGATATTTTACAAGAAAATGTGTCAGCTTTCATAAACTTCCACAGGGGACCCTTTTCGTTTTGAAAGAAAAAAATCTGACATTGAAAACGCAGTGGAATTTGAAAACATGAAAAGACTTTTTAGCAGCATGAGAAGGTAATAGAATCCAACAAAATCAGTATATTTCATATTAAAGTAAGGCCCTGTCTTCAGCTCATTTGTGGGACAAAAGAACATACCATTGGTTACAGTGATGAGCACAGGTATTCAAAATAAATGGAGGTTTAGATGCCTCATTTATTTGTTATTAAAGGATAGGCTAAGATTGATTCATCTAAAAACAGAGCTGCTTTTCTATGGCTAATTCCATAGGTAAAAACCCCTTTAAAGCTTTTTTGTTCAGAGTGTGCTATTTTCTTGATTATTTAACTCTACTTTTTTATTTACCAATTCTTCAGAGAACCAAAAGGTGTCCTACAAGGTCTTACAAGGGAGGAAATTCTCCATCTACCTGCTGCGTATAAGCAGGAAATAAATTCTCTGAGTTTTTGTTGCTTTCCTTTTTCAGGCCCCGAAAAGCTAACCTCTAACCTACAGGACAACAAAAATACTTGGCTTTTGGGTGACAGTAAATATTTCAAGCTAATGAGTGAATGAGAGTTCCCTAAAAGACAGCATACACAATTAAAACAAGGCATGGTCAACCTAAAATGTGGCTGGAAACAAAAGAACTTGAATATTCACATTGCTGGCATTAGAATCATTGTCCATGGAATGAATTCTGCAGGCATACCTTCAACTAATCAATGAGTGATGAATAGAGCAGTAGTAGCCAAGCAAGTTCCACCAATGATGAATATGGATTTCTAAAACAGAATCATTCAGGAGGTGATCTATAGTGTTTATTCAGATGACAAAACCAACAGGTTAGTTCCACTTGTAACCCGATCTCTTACCTGGTAAGATCTGAAGCGTGTTTGCTATTGTCTTAGATTGAAGAGGAATGATACTGAAGCAGCTCTCCTAACCCCCAGGAACCCTCTGCTACCAGGGGCGGAACTGAGGGAGAGAAGCGGAGGGCACACTCAGATTGAAGAAAGCCAGGACAGTGCATTGTGCCACAGAATTAAGCAGAAGAGAGCAACACCAGGTCACAGAGCCACAGTAACATAAGGTTGAGCTAAAAGCAAAAACAACCTAAAAATAATAATAATAACAACAACTGGCATGTATTAAGCATGAATATTTATCAGAAATTGTGCTTATCTCAGTGAATATTGACAACAACCTTCTGAGATGGGTTCTATCCCTATTTTAGGGAGAAGGAAACTGAGACTCAGAGAGCAAGCAATAGAACAGGAATTAAACCCGGGGAACCTTACTTCACAGTCCATGCTTTTGCCAGAAACTCTAGAGAGCACCAACCAGAAGTGAGGAAATAGCCAAAATGAGAATGAAACTGAAATGAATCAGGGAAGCAGTGAGGGAGGTACAAATGCAGTCAGATGGGCAAACATTCAAGGGGCAGAGCCCAAAGCCAGGATGAGCAGGTAGCTGTGTGATGCGACTTTTAGAGCCTGTGCTCAGCCTCATCCAGAACCTATGATCTGTTTATCTTTAAGCATTTGCAATTATAAGCTACCATCAGACAGGTACAACTGACATAGCCATCTTGGTAAGTATAGATAATTCAAATGCAAATTCTGCAAGTCAAATAGAATTCTTTCATTTCTCCTCACTTTGTGGGGTTTTTTTTTTAACCTTTTTCTCTCCTCACTTTTAGAAAAAAAAAATTATTTTGTAATCTATCTGAAAATCTCACCTGAAAAGAGTATATCATGTATTTTATTTGAGGAACTCAAAACATTTCATGAACACTCTCCCCACAGCCATTATGAAATTAAATAAATAATAGTGCTTATTATTCAGTGCCTCGAAGCTATGGTTAAAGTACTAGAAAAGAATGCAGTGTCTTTCCATGGCCCTGTGGGTTATTCTGCACTTTCACCTTAGGTAGAGAGAAGACTCTGATGATTCAGAAATTGGAATGTCTCTGATTGTTTTATAGAAATTACACATACTTAGGAATGAGGGAATCGGTAGCAGAGCCTATAGGGCATACCACATTGTTATGCCTGAGTTGATTCGTTAAATAATTAGAACATGTATCATATAAAGTCTTTCACTCACTATGCCATGCTGGTAAATAGCCAGCTTTAATCTTCAGTATCTTTAAATGGTTGCCACCCTCAGTGGATCCATGCATTTCTGCTTACACTTCTTTTATTTCTAGAAGTGTGGTTTATAAAGAAATATATCTGACCAGTAAAAAACATGATACAGAAATGATTGTCTTTATTAAATATATCTATAGCGCTTCATGGTTACAAGAGTTTTTGTTGTTGTGGAAGCTAGTTGAATTTGTCAATGGATCTCTTTAGGTGAGCATGGCTATTTTCATCTTACCCCTGAAGATTAAAGGAGATCACGTTGCTACAATCCACCCACTAAACTGATGACCAAAACAGTTAGAAGTCATATGAGGCCACCCAGAACAGTGTCGGTCCATTTTTTCTTTTATTGAGGCAAAAGGTAGAGGAATTTGGACAATGATCCAATTTCCATTTAACTAATGATTTCACATATATAATGTGATGCTTAATTTTGTGTCAACTTGACTGGGCTGTGGAGTACCCAGGCATTAGGTCAAGCATAATACTGGGTGTGTCTGTAAGGGTGTTTTTGGATGACATCAACATACGAATGCGCAGACTGAGGAAAGCAGATTGCCTTTCCTAATGCATGTGGCCCTCATCTAATGAGTTGAAGGCCTGAATAGAACAAAAAGACTGATTCTTTGTAAGAGGGCACTCCTCCTGCCTGATACTTGAGCTGAGACATCGGTCTTTTCCTACCTTTAGATGCAAACTGAAACATCAGTTCCTCTTGGATCTTGAATTTAGTATCTTTTGGACTGAAACTTACACTAGCATCTCTGCTGGTTCTTAGGGCTTTGGACTTGGACTGGAACAATACCATCAGCTCTCCTTGGTCTCCAGCTAGCTGACTGCAGATCCTAGGGACTTCTCAGCTTCCATGATTGTGTGAGCCAATTCCTTCTCATAAATCCCTCTCTCTCTCTCCCCCCCTCCATCTGTCTGTCTCTCTCTCTCTTTCTCTGTCCCTGCACTGCCACCACCATCACTGCGCGCACACACACACACACACACACACACACACACACACCCTATTGATTCTATTTCTCTAGAGAACCGTGACTTATACATATGAAATGAATTCTTCAGACCAAATCCTTCCCTAATCCTAATCCTTATTTTACATCAGTACTAGTATTTCTGGCAAAAAGTACTCACTAAAATAGCATGTATACTGAAAGATTAATTAGTCTTCAGTGATTAAGGACTGATCGCCCCTGTGCTGGAGACTGCTAGCTCTGTGGAAAAGTAAGGACAAACAGGAACAAAAGGTTCAGGCCCACCTCAAGTGACAGTGCACTTAGAAAGAGACAACATGTACCCACAAAATATCCTGAGAAACCAATGTAACCAAAACGTGAGACAATATTCAGCTCAAATTCTAATAAATAAATCCAACTGCAGCGCTATGAAGAAAACAGTTTCTGAGCCACAATCAACAGCCATTCCGCTTCAAATAACATTTAGCCAAGCCAAACTCCAGCATAACAAACAAATAAGGAGCATTCTTTGGGCCTTGCTGTGATAGTAGTTGATTGCATAAGCTGGGTAAATACATACTAAAACAGTGGCTCTCAAAGTGTCTCTAGACCAGCAACATTAGCATCCCTTGGGAGCTTGTTAGAAGTATGTATCCCAGCCCCTCTCCAGACCTGCAAAATCAGAACCTCTGGGGGTGGAGCCCAACATTTTGTGTTTTTACAGCTTCTCCACGGGATTCTGCTACACATTACAGAGGCACCAGCTTCAGGTGGAGTGAGATCGTGAATGTTTTCCTGAAAGAAAAGAATCTTGAGTTAGACTTGAAATAGAAGACTGGCCTGATTTTCTCTCTTGATAAAAGGCTCCATAAACAAGACCAGAAAGACAGATGAAATATTTACTTTTTCATGTAAGTTTAGACTCTGTCTAAATGGTAAACCATATCATGCAACTACTTTGCCCAACCTATTTTCTACTGATCTTCAAGCCTCAAAAATATACGTTCCCCAGCCAGACGACAGCCAGACAGCCAACCATCTTGAGAAAATTCATAATCACTCCCAAAACACTCGAGACTTCACATATTACCACTCAAGATGAAATGTGTGGTATTTCCCTTCACTGGCTATTGCTCTTTATTTTCTTTGTCCATTTTGTAAACCCTGTATTTAGTTTGAAGGTGAAATTTGTAAAAGATCTACAAACTATAAAGAGGATGAGATTAATGTGAACATGAGGACACAAAGATTACTAATTTTTAGTAGACTTTTTAAAATTCTATTTTCTTATTTCTTGCTGGAGTATGGTTTTTCTTACCACAAATATGTGACACCTCTTCATGAGTGGCATTTCAAAACACTTTTAGTGTTCTACTCCCACCTTGTGGAGAAAATTAGAATTTCACTCTTTCTGAACTCTAAATTAGGCTGACAATGAACAGCAAAGGCTTTAATATCCAGTGTCAAGTTTAAATAAAGATTGACAAATTCCACCGATCATTTCATTGATTTTTCTGTATCATCCAAATTCAAATATTTTTGAAATATCTGATGGTTGGTAGAGCTTATTCTCTTTCATTCAGGTGTATAGTACTATCTAGAGGCAGACAAAAACAACCTGTGGAAATGACCTGCATATTTTTCTCCAACAACATTCAGTTGTTTACTTTTTTAGGGTGTCTGAAAACAGAAATTAAATACATCAAGATAATGCAATTATTACTGTTAAATATAGAGTAGCTAATGACTACACAGAAGGATTTGTAGTGGGTTTTTCACCATTCATTTTCTACATACTGCGCTAGTTCACAGAATAAATATCACTATTTTTAAAAAGCCCAATTTAATCAAAATTTCACTATAAATCTAAAACTTACAGCCCTAGAATTGACTTATCACTGGTGCCAGATTAAGTGTCACCACAGCAATAAATTTTAGTCAGTCATCAGAATGTACTTGGAGTTGAATTACTAGGGCTATGAATGTAATGCTGCTCGGATTTGAATAATGCATCCCCAAAGTTCATGTGTTGGACATGTCATCTCCAGTGCAACCATGTTTAGAGGTGAGGCCTTTAAGAGGTGAGTAGGTCATGAGGACTCTGCCCTCATGAGTGGACTAATGTCATTATAGCAGGAGTGGGTTTGTTAAACAGTAAGTTTGCCCCACTTTTGCCCTTTCTCATGCTCTCTTGCCCTTCTGCCTTCCACTGTGGGATGACACAGAACAAAGGCCCTTGCCAGATGTGAGCCTCTTGATCTTGGACCTCCAAGCCTCTAGAACTGAAAAAACAAATCTCTATTCTCAAGTATTCTGCTATAGCAGCACAAAACAGACTAAGACAGATGTCAAGGTCAAAAACTTAAAAATATAAAACCCTCCAACAGAAAAAAAGTAGGAGAGATGATCATTTCAACAGCTAATTTGGTATTCATCATATGTCAAGCTTCCATTCCTATGTCCTATGTAGGGTCCATGTGATAATCTCAGGAACATTGATGATTTACAGGAGACCAATGATGCCACACCAGGCAGGGGTCTGAATGAGAAACGGGTCTACCTCAGTCCAGGCAGAAAATGGAAAAACAACAATGAACTTAAATTTCGAAGAATTCTAGTTTCCTCCATCTTTGAGATTATTAGAAAATGACATTTATTAAGTCTTTGCTATATTCAGGATGCCAAGCTAATGAGATACTGAGAAACCGTCTCATCCTCCAAGGCTGAGCTCAAATGCCAGTGTGTCTCTACAGCCAGACAGAATTAATTTTTTCTACCCTCAATAATACAATGGCATTTTATTGCTACAACTAGGAGTGGACTTCACATTATTTTGTAACTATTGTGTGCCCATAAGTTCCATCTTCTCCACTAGGTTCTGTGTTCTTTCAAGACAGGAAACACATCTTAATGATTTAGAATCTCCAACATCCAGCATGGCATCTGGCACACAGAAGATGCTCAGAGAATGTTTGCTCAATGCATTGAATGAATTAGGCTGAATGGTGTGATACAAAGGCATTGAAAGCATAACCATTGCCTTCAGTTAGTTTACAGTTGATCTGTAAATGGTCCTGAGTCAATTTCTGTTGCTTCTTCTTATACCCTAGTGTATATTGGTTTAGCTTTTTGTAGAATTGTAAAAAGTTCAAGAACATGGAAGACATCCTCTGGGTTTAAATGGATCTAAGAGAGGGTTTAAATGCTCTGTTGGCTAAATGCCCTCTGAATCAACTTTTCTGTGGCTCCTTCCACAAGCTCCTCCCTGAAGGCACAGAACTTGTTGTGCAGTTTGGCCACTTTTCGTGCTTCACATTATTTTCCTCTCTCCACAGTAGCTTGGAAATGCCCCGCAGTAAGGTAAGTAAGGTAGTAAGGAAGTGGTCAATATCCTGTGTTTTGTAAGGATATGAAGTCCCCCGTTGTCCAATAATATTTTCCCCACAATTATGGTAACTAAAAATCCCACCAGAAGGATTAATTTTGTTGCGTTATAAATCATCCTAACCCCTTTCAAAGGAAATTTCCCTCTGAGGGGGCAGCCCACGCAGTTCCTAACACCTTGATATATGTTTATGTGACTACCTCCCATCACATGGGAGAGAAAGCACAAGGATTCTGGGCACTTAATAAGGGAAGTGATGTGATGTGAGATGAGAATGAACAGAAATGCTCTGACAGTGAGGCAATGAAGCCCTGCCATCCTAAAGCCCTGCACTCCTGGGGCTGCTCAGGGACCCATCCAGGTGGCCTTCCTGTACATTCTGCACTTTCTCCTGTGCACCCACAGTTTCTCACTGCTATGCCCCCCCTTCAGAGCAGATTCAGAGTTAATTTGAGAAAAGACATTCTTCGTACTATATGAACCCTCAGAATTTTCTTTCCCTCTCAAGTAGCATGTGATAGCCTACATGGTGTGGACATGCCCTGGTTAAACCAAAATAGCCTGAGCTTAGCCTCCATGCAAAAGTGGCCATTTCCATCGAGAAGAACTAGAAGCCCTTATCATCTAGCCTTGAAGAAGAGTAGCCTCATTGTCCCACAAGAGACAACTGGCCGAGAGCACACAGACCCTGGGCAAGATGAAGAGGGAGGGACTCCCACAGTCCTGCTTCCTCCAAAACTCGCGCAGCAGGCATCCAGCAGCTTCCAAAGGACACTAGAAGGACACTATACCCTGCAAATTAGCAGATGGTAATTCTATACGTTAAACTCGCTCTGAGCAAAGCATAAATAAAGGCTAACCACTATCTGTGATAAATGGCACGAATCCTAAAGCAGAAGGTAGACATCCTCTTTCAGATAGGGGGCGCCAAAACCAGCCTAGGAGGGCCAGGCACAGTGGCTCATGCCTGTAATCCCAGCACTTTGAAAGGCTGACTAGGGAAGATTGCTTAAGGCCAAGAGTTTGAGAACAGCCTGGGCAAAATAGTAAGCCCCCCGTCTCCACAAAAAATAAAAAAGTAGCCAGGCAGGGTGACATGCCTGTAATCCCAGCTACTCGGGGGCTGAGGTGGTGGGATTGCTTGAGCCTAGGAATTTGAGGCTGCAGTGAGTGTGATTGTGCCACTGTACTCCTGTCTGGGTGACAGAGTGAGACCCTGTCTCTAAAAGGAAACAAGTTTAATTTAATTTAAAACATCCTAAGACACACTGGAGAGGAGCCACCCTCATCAGATCACCAAATCAGAAACAAGGAGTTAAAATTCAGTGGACATTTCTTGCTGTTATTATTGTAATCATTATTGTCACTGTTTGGCCAACCAAGATTGCTTCCTTCTTCCTAGCACTATATCAAGTCCTTTTTGGGAGAGTACTTCTGCACCTCTTCATGCAGCCTTAGTCAAACTGTACCTTACCCTAATCAGAGATTTGGCACCAAGTCATGGAATGAGATTCTCTCTCCCTGTACTTTGAACACAAAGAGAAGTGGTACAAAGATAGTTTTTAAAAAATTAAGTTTAGGGCACAATCATTGCAGGAACAGAGCCTGTAAAAGATGGTCAGATAATTTCCACTGCCTAGAGGTCTGCCAAACTATTCTGGTTTCTGTTCTTGTTCTGTGATAGCGTGGAAGCTAATATATCTATAAGCTAATGCATTCTATGGTGAATATCTCCTATAAATTTTCTTTTTGCTAGCATTAACAAGAATGAGCTTAGGTTACTTGTAACTAAAGAATCCTGGTTGATATACTTTATAGCCTTTAGAGATTATGGCAGATCAACAGATGATAAATAGATAGACACACATACAAACACATGCATACACATATACATATATGATTAAATAACAAGTCTAGACATTACTATATTTGAATACCTATACCAGCTATCTTAGCTGCTTAATTGAAAATGTCATGGTAGGCAAAACCAGGAAAGTCAGACACAATTCTTAGCACAAGTTATTTCTGTCTGGATATGCCATGCGCTATATTTCAATTTTATCAGCTTACTTCCAACCTCTCATTGTGAATGTGTCCTGAGTGAGCCAGGAGAGGTAAAACAAAGATAAAATGTTGAACACAACTCTCTTGACCTCATCACATGGGCCTCTTGAACTGAGAATTCTATTCCAATGTCTTGAAAGGGAGAAAGGTTAAATTTTAGATCAAGGAAAGGAATCAACAGACACCAAACCTTTAGTCCATCGCATCTCCAACTCTCCCACTCCCAAAGAAGGTAATTCTTGTGGTTGGGATGTTCTACCCTCAGGGTACATGTTGCTGGCAGTAGGTTCACATTAAAGGGTTTTTTTTTTTTGGACTGTCCCTGGGCGGCTGAGTCACCACTAACGCTCCCATGCAAGAGCTGAAGAGGCCAGTCAGCTTCTCCGAATGGCAGAAACACAGCAGTGCCAGGTTGAGACTCAAGCTCAGTTTTCTGGTCCATCTTCTCCAACTTACCCTCTGCCCCAAAAAAGCTGGGTTCGTTTTTATTGGCTTATTTAACCATAAGCTTCACTCAGAAAAATTTGAGTTTAATAATTATGAGGTTAATACTTAATTTTGCTGAAGAGAATGAAGTGTATTAATTTATAGAAACATTCTTTTAGCCACACTTTGCTGGCTTTCACATTTTGATACCTTTTTTATAATCACTGTATTTGCAGTTTAAAACAGGCTAACACTTACTCCTTTCTCTTCATATTTACAAATGAGATCAACACAAACATGGTTTGCTCCAACGAAGATTTAATGTACCTCTAAAAATATCCAAACAATAGAACAAGGTAAATGTATTTGTTTGCTAGGGCTATATGTTAGTCTGCTAGGGCCAACACAAAATACCACAGTCTAGGTGAATTACATAACAGAAATTTACCTTCACACAGTTCTGGAGACTGAAAGTCCAAGATCAAAGTGCCATTGGGACTGGTTTCTAGTGCGGAATCTCTTCCTAGCTTATAGATGGCTTCCTACTGTGTCGTCACTTGGCTTCTTCTCTACATGGAAAGAGAGAGCTCTCTTGGTGTTTCTTCCTCTTCTTATTATGTCACCAGTCCTATCAGATTAGGGACTCACCCTTCTTAATTACCTCCCTAAAGTCCCTATCCCCAAATCCAGTCTACACTGGAAGTTAGGGTTTCAATGTATGAATTTTGGGGGAACATAATTTAGTCCATAACAGGCTGCCATAATAACATACCACAGACTGAGAGGCTCAAACAAGAGAAATTTATTTATTTTCTCACAATTTCGGAGGCTATAAGTCCAAGACCAAGGTGCCATTGGGGTTGATTTCCAGTGAGGCCTCTCTTTCTGCCTTATAGATGACTGCCTTCTACCTGTGTCCTGACATGGTCTTTCTTCTGTGTATCTGTTTCCTAATCTCTTCTTCTTATAAGACACCACTGGTCATATTGGATTAGAGCCCACCCTAATGATCTCACTTTAGTTTCATTACCTCTTTAAAGATCCTATTTCCAAATACAGTCACATTCTGAAATACCAGGGGTTATGACTTTGACATATGAATCTTAAAGGGATACAATTCAGCACATACCAGTAAGTCAAGAAATTGGGCAAATGGGCCGGGCGCGGTGGCTCACGCCTATAATCACAACACTTTGGGAGGCCGAGGCAGGCAGATCACCTGAGATCAGGAGTTCGAGACCAGCATGGCCAACATGGTGAAACTCCGTCTATGTTAAAAATACAAAAATTAGCCGGGCATGGTAGCAGGTGCCTGTAATCCCAGCTATCCAGGAGGCTGAGGCAGGAGAATCACTGGAACCTGGGAGGCAGAGGCTGCAGTAAGCGGAGATAGCACCACGGCACTCCAACCTGGGCAACAGAGTAAGACTCCATCTCAAAAAAAAAAAAGAAAGAAAGAAAGAAACTGGGCAAATGATAAGGATAGGAGAGATGTTCATACAATAAAGGATGATGATATACTTACTAGGACTGGATCACAACTCTGGCTCAGAGGCTCATGGCTGCCAATGCACAGAGGGAAATTTGATCAGTTACAAGACTCATCCTACTTTGAGTTTGGATTTAAACAATGATCTTCCAGAGGCAGTATGCTTTTATTGTCTAAAGAAAGTAGTGACTTTACTTATAAGAGACTTCCGCCAGAGAGGAAAAAGGAAGAGCACAATGGCAGCCCAGTGAAAAATGTATTATGATGTAATCATAATCTTATGTATCCCTTAAAAGCACAGTAATGGGGGCAACCATCTATGCTTCAAGTTTCCGGGGAGACAAATTGTGTCCCCAGAGAAATGAATGTTTTGTAAGTAACATGTAGTATAGTTATACATGTTTACACAGAGAATTTTCAAAAATTATCTACAGTGGTCACTTTAAACACTCTCCTAAAATTAGCTACAGTTCTAATTTCTCAATCAAATCACAAAAGCCATAAGAAATTCTTAGCTCTGGCCGGGCGCGGTGGCTCAAGCCTGTAATCCCAGCACTTTGGGAGGCCGAGACGGGCGGATCACGAGGTCAGGAGATCGAGACCATCCTGGCTAACATGGTGAAACCCCGTCTCTACTAAAAATACAAAAAACTAGCCGGACGACGTGGCGGGCGCCTGTAGTCCCAGCTACTTGGGAGGCTGAGGCAGGAGAATGGCGTGAACCCGGGAGGCGGAGCTTGCAGTGAGCTGAGATCCGGCCACTGCACTCCAGCCTGGGCGCCAGAGCGAGACTCCGTCTCAAAAAAAAAAAAAAAAAAGAAATTCTTAGCTCTATATAGGCTCTTCATAGTCTTCAGCATGTCTGTGTCTCTCCATGACCACTCCTGCTCAATGGGCCAAAGATGATGCATGTCCAGGTGCTGGAGTACAAAATATAACATGAGACCCCATGTCCCCACGTCCTGCAGGCCACAGAGATTACCTTTAAGGGGGAACTGGATATTTGGAAGTGAGTAGACAGGAAGATATAGTCCCAGATGAATGGTAGAGGCTGGGGATATCTCATTGGCCCTTCTAGTCTCATTCACAGATCAAGTCTATCCTCCAGACTAAAGGGAATTATCTAGTCAACTTCTTTTCTGCCACACACAGGGAGTCTAGTGTACTGCTAAAGGAGCATGAACTCTGGAGATCCCCTGCCTGGGTTTGAATCCCTGAATCACCATTTATTCAATGTATGACCTTGGGAAGGTCGTTAAGCTCTCTGTGACTTGGATTCTTCATCTGCTGAAAGTGGGAGGACAGTTGCACCTATTGAGGGGGCTTGTTATGTGGATTTATTTACTTAAATATGTAAAGTGTTTACAAAAGTGCCCAGCACATAGTAAATGTGATTGTTATTAAATAGTTCTTTACAATCTGAAAATTATAGTTTGGGATAAATAAGTCTCTATAAAATTATTTGACTAGAAATGAGAGTTGGAGTTAGAACAGTTTCAGACACATTTTGCATATTCACAAACCTCAAAATGCGTTCTATATTGTAGGCATGGTTCATTTATTCAGATATGTAGTGAGGATCTCATTGTGTTTGTGAAGAGACATGAGATCCTTTATCAAGGTTGCATAAAGAGACACCTCTGCGTTGAAAACCACAGAAGGGAATTCTCACCTTTCTGAGCTGTTGTAATCCCTTGCAACTCAAAATTTTTCTGTCTGCTTTTACTCCAGGTCCAGGCTTGACACATTTTTTTCTCCATCTGAGTATCTTTATTTAAGATTACTTTACCCAGATGTGTTTGTGTTCACTTGTCTCAGTTGAATCTTGTTAATCTTTTTTTTATTATTTTTTTCCTCAAATATCTGAGCTCCATTAAGCCTTTGTAAACTATCTCAGTCTGTGGTGTCCTCATCACCAACCTTCCGAGCTATACAGTAAGCCCTGCTGGCACATCTTCTCCTGCCAGATCATTCAAGATCCTTTCAACATTTACACCCAAGGCTTTTCTGAGTCTTTTTCTTGCATCCCATATGTGTTTCACTAGAAAATGTCACTGACCAACTGGTTCTATACCTTTTTTTCATTCTCATTCATTCTCTCACTTATTCTCCCCCTTTTATTTGTTCCTTTAAGAATTAAGAGAAACTTTTAGCTGAGAGCCCCCAGCTAAACTGGGGTTCCAGCACTAGGGCAGCCAGCAATCCTGCCCTAATGGGAAATGTAGGGAAGCTCTATGTGGGTGTTTGCGGTGGGCCTTTCAGGGGATGCTTCTTTTGCTTGGCTGATGGCCTAGTGCCTAGTAGTCTGACCAGTGACCAAAAGTGGAGAGAGAGATGGTCCATTACATGGGAAACTTGTTTAAGCCAGCAGATGCCCTGTGGCTCTTGTCTGACCTGCGTCCAGGTTATGCCTGCCCAACCATTGCCCTGGCGCTGGGAGCCCAACCTTGAGCTCTCCCTGGCTTCCTGGGGAAAACCCAGCCTGGGGCAGTCCCTGGTTCTTCAGATGGAAGGTGCAAATCCAGTATACCACCACCATAGGAAACAAGTTCCAAGATTTTGATTTACATACTGAATTATTTACATGCTGATTTATTTATATACTGAATAGGGAAGGCACAATGAGTCAAGAACAGTCCTCACCCCTGGGTCACATCAGGCAAGAACGAAGAGTCAGGCAGAGAGAGAGAGAGAGGGCAACCAGCAGTATATACAAAGGAATAGGGTGTGGGGCACTTTCAGTTCACAGGCAAATGCCCAACTGGTTCATTTAAAAGAATCAGTGAGAAAGCAGGGAGCCCTGGTATGCAGAAGAGGTGCCTCTAGGTTCTTATCTCTGGCCACGTCTTGAGCCATTTGCGTGTGGTGTAGAACCAGAAACTGTGCCAAGGGTGATTGAGCTCTGCTTCCGGTATAACAAACTGAAATTTGTATTCAAAATGGATGCCAAGACAACATAAAATTATAAGAATTCACTGCAGTTACCCAAATTACCCATCTTCCAAGATGGCTTTTCTCTTAGTGTACTCAGTGTAAATGCATAATTACTATAGAACATATTCAAATGGGATAATTTGTTTTTTAAATTACAGCCATAGGCTCATCTGGTTTTGCGTTCTTTCTCTTTTCCTTACTACCTAAGGTAATCAGATTTATACTGCCACGTATATTGACTCCCTGTTGTTCTTGTAAGATGTGTGACAGCTGTTATTTTACGGTACTTAACTCATGTGCACTGACAGCCAGACACCTACTGGAAATAACAATTAACGGCATAAATAACACACATCTGCATGTGTTCTGGCACTCGCCCACGTATTAACACTGCTTACCACTTTACAGATTTACTTCTCTTTGGCAGTGTGATAAGCATTTGGTTTTAAAGAGTTTAGCTTTCCTTCCTGTGGAGATTTTGGCATATATTTTATATAATTGTCTATTTTTGTGAGTTGGGCATGTGTGGTTGTGTGTGTATACCCACGCGCGCGTGCACTTCAATAATTGAACATTCAGGAAAGGGAGGCACTCCCCATCCTATTCTCTTATTGCAGTGCTTGCCTGCCTACCTGAATAGTTTTTACAACATCAGGCATGACTCATTGGTAATCCCTGCTGATATAAAATTCATAGGCCCGTGTGCTTCCTTCTGAAGGCAGCAATTTGCATTTCTGTAGAGCTTTGAAAGAATAGGAGAGAGTTATTAACTGTTATTATTTGCTGACCACCCACAGCACTCACAGTGGGGTACGACAGACAAAAGGGGGGAAGGTCAGCTCTTTAAAATGTACGTGTAACTAGCTCAGAGTCGCTGGAAGCATCTTAGCGGCACTTTAATTAGCAGCTTCCAGGGTCAGAGGACTCTAGAAAGCTTCACAACATCTACTCTGAGCCCATGGAAACTGTCACTTCACAGACTCATGAGACATGAGGGCTGTCAGAGAACAGCTGTGAATCGCTCTGCTTCTCTGTGAAACAGGATGGTTAGCTCTACCTCACCCCTGCTCTGTAGAGCCTGGGACTGGGACTCTCCATGAATACTATTAGCATCTGCTGGGCATCACACGTAAGTATTAAATGCTTATTTCCGGCCAGGTACGGTGGCTCACGCCTGTAATCCCAGCACTTTGGGATGCCAAGGCAGGTGGATCATCTGAGGTCAGGAGTTCGAGACTAGCCTGGTCAACATGGTGAAACCCCATCTCTACTAAAAATACAAAAATTAGCCAGTCATGGTGGTGCCCACCTGCAGTCCCAGCTACTTGGGAGGCTGAGGCAGGAAAATCGCTTGAATCTGGGAGGTGGAGGTTGCAGTGAGCCAAGATTACACCACTGCACTCCAGCCTAAGCAACAGAGCAAGACTCTGTCTAAAAAAAGAAAAAAAATACTTATTCCCCTCAAGAAAACAGAAGTGAGGGCGGAAAGGATGAACCCACTGATTGAAGAGATAATGCTGCAGTGGATGGCATTATAATGGCAGGGAGAGAATGGAGCCAGAACAGAAGCCTGAGCAAAAAGCTCCTGTGGTAGTGAAGTCAGACTGGATTCAAAAGCCAGCACTTCATAGAACTAGGAAGAGAACAAAAAAGACATTTTTCTTTGTTTTGTTTTGTTTTGTTTTCTTAAAAAAAAAAAAAAAGCATAGCTTCTAACATGTATTTAGAACATCCTAATTTTTTTTTCTAAAAACCTTTTAAATATGTCTAAATGGCAGAGCATGAGGTCACAGAGTTTTCTGTTGATTTTTTGAAGGATAATAGATGAATGAGCAGGTTGAAACAGGTTATACTATGCTTTCCAAACAATACCCAGGATTCTGCCATTAGAGAGAAGAGTAAAGCTTTCCATACTAAGATACATCACAACATGATCATGTTAAAACAAAAAATCTAGGCCAACCATGGTGGTTCACACCTCAGCACTATGGGAGGCTGCGGTGGAAGGATTACTGAGTCCGCAAGTTGGAGACCGGCCTGGGCAACGTAGTAAGACCTCGTCTCTCCAAAAAGTAAGCAAAACTAACCTGAGCACGGTGGGGCACACCTGTAGTCTCAGCTATTCAGGAGGCTGAGGTGGGAAAATCACTTGTGCCCTAGAGGTCAAGGCTGCAGTAAGCCAAGATCCTACCAGTGCAGTCCAGCTGGGTGACAGAGTGAAACCTTGTCTAAATAAATAAATAAATATCTAGATATCTACATGTCCAATGACAGGGAAATGTTTAGTGCTATCTGTATGATGGAATTATTAGACAACTATAGAATTATGCTTTCAACTCATTTTAATGAACTAGGGAAATGCTTAGTATATAATGTTAAGTAAAAGAATCATGATAGAAAACTGTACCTGCAGTTTGATTTTATTTATAAGATATCTACACACATAAACTCATACTGGAAAGAAACACATCAAATTGTCAAGAACATATCTCCCAATGGGGAAGTTATGGATGATTTTAATTTTCTTCTCAAAGAAAGATTATTTTTCCAATCTTTCCATGATGAATGCATTGTACTATGAAAATCAGAAAATAAAAAAATATTTTTAAATTCCGGGCCAGGCACTGTGGCTCACACCTATAATCCCAACACTTTGGGAGGCCAAGTCAGGAGGATCACCAGAGGTCAGGAGTTCGAGATCAGCCTGGCCAACATGGTGAAACCCCATCTCTACTAAAAATACAAAAATTAGGTGTGGTTATTGTGCCTGTAATCCCAGCTACTCGGGAGGCTGAGGCAGGGGAATCACCTGAAACCAGAAGGTGGAGGTTGCAGTGAGCCGAGTTTGTGCCACTGCACTCCAGCCTGGGCAACCAAGTGAGACTCCATCTCAAAAATAATACTAATAATAATTAAATGCCTGGCCTACTGTGAAGAGATGATTCAACTCATCAGCAGAACAAACATTCACTTGGATGATAGAAATTTGAGATTTTATGGAAGTCCATCTTACCCAAAAATCACTTTCACCAGTATCCTGCAGGTACCCAAAATTCCCACAGTTAGAGATTTACCCCACAACAGATTTTGAGCAGACAGTATATATTGTATAGTCATGTTTTTTGTTGTTTTATATAGGAGCATATATTTTCATGTATGTTTATTATTTATTCATATTACTATACATGTGTTTGAAACTGACCCAAATCAATTTGTGCACAATCCTCAGATTGTTCTTGACAGACAGCTGTTGCCTCTAACAGTCAGAAGTGGGGAATAGTTATGATGTCTTCTCCTACAACTCCTCACAAGGCAGTGCAATGAAAGCAAGTCTCAGATGGACTTTTGCTGAAGGAACAAAAATTTTATTAGCAGGCAGGCACAAACATAGTCACCATCTCCCCTTGTAAGACCAAGTGCCAGTTCTCTGTTCCTTTAGACACTCCAACTGACCTTGTATTAAAGGTTCATCAGAGGCAGATGTGACAATAGTCTACCTACAGTACTCAGTAAACCTAGTTGGAAGTAAATGATAAAATTCTCCCTTTTTAAATGCACAGAGGACAGAATGGACTCTTATACCTAACATGCCATGCAAAGTGTATAGAATTTGACTTAACTAGACTCTTGTTTGCTATTCACCAAGGACAGGAGTGCCTATATAATATTTCTGGCCAATTCACAAAACTTAATCTCTAGTAATTTTACTAAGGAAAAAAATCTCTAATATCCATTATACTAAATAAATAAAAAAAAAATGGAAAGCTTGCAGTGGTGGTTATTCTAGAGGGTGGCCTTCTAATTAGTTTTTTATTGGTAACTAACCATCTGTGGAGTATTTGTCTTGACTAGGGTATGTCAAAGGTTAACTAATCAGCCATAAGGTATTGATTAAAGCTAAAATACAGATACTTAAGTATTTTAGAATAAATTATAGACTGTATAATGATATGCATTTTTTAAAGTCTGAAAGAATAGCCAATTATTATTAGTGGTTATCTCTAAAAGAATGGAGTTAAGAAGAGAGAACATTTTTCTTGGCACTCTTTGGCATTATTTGAAGAAAAAAAGCAAATATTACCTTTGTGATATAAACTTATACTAATAAAAGTTGTTAAAGGCTAGGATCAATAATAAATGGAGATTTATTTGTTTGAATTAAAGGTTTACCTCTGCACACCTTCAGAAGTACACAGCAGTGTGCCAGGTGTGTTGCAAAAGCACAGGATGAATAAGGCCTGTCTGTCTACAAAGTGAATTTTTCTGGAAATTTTAGAAGGGTGAGGCCAAGTAATTTAAAGGATGGGCAATTTAAAACAGATTTTAAGAACTTTCCCTCAAGACTTCTTTCCCCCAAGTCTTCTTTCCCCCAGACTTACTCCCTTACCTCCTGATATGGCTGTGTCAGATTTTGGCTGTGTCTCCACCCAAAATCTCATCTTGAATTATAATACCCATAATCCTCACATGTCTAGGATGGGACCAGGTGGAGGTAATTGGATCATGGAGGTAGTTTCCCCCTTGCTGTTCTTGTGATAGTGAGTGAGTCTCACAAGATCTGATGGTTTTATAAGCATCTGGAATTTCCCCTGCTTGTACCCATTCTCTCTCCTGCCACCCTGTGAAGAAGTGCCTTCCGCCATGATTGTAAGTTTCCTGAGACCTCCCAAGCCATGCAGAACTGAGTCAATTAAACCTCTTTTCTTTATAAATCACCCAGTCTTGGGTATTTCTTTATAGCAGCATGAGAACTGGCTAATTCACCTTCCATCCTATCTCTCTTGAGTCCCTTTAGAGATACTCATTCACTTTTTTCTATCATTAGAGGATTTTAGTGGGAATGTTTAAAGAACAATACTCGATTTTATTATTGTCTATTAATGCTTATGAATTAGCAGACACTCAGAAATCATTATCAATCATTTACCTACAAGGGCCAGAGCATAACTGAAAAAGATGAGTAACTGGTGGCAGTTGGTGGTTGGGGGAGTTGAAAAGCAAATGCATGAAGGAGAGGAAGAATAGCCTGAAATTCAGGTAAACTGAGAAGGGTTACCCTGAACCCTGGGGACAGCCAAGCCATTAGCCCTCTGGGGACTGGAGCTCTGAAAAGGTGCATGGAAGGAATGAAGCAGAGGAGGAAGTGGAGCCGAGAGGTCAGGGAGCATTAACACCAATTAATTTTCCTTCCCAATCTTATCACTTCCCAGGAAAAATATAGATATATGTTTAGCGGCAGTTGGGGCCATGTCAGTTATAAGATTTGCTGCCAGTGATACACATCTGTCAGCTTATTTGCATCAAGCAAAAGAGCTGAAGCTACAATTTGTGTTCATGATAAATGAAGATTTGGAAGACATTTGCTTTCCCCTGTCTTTTGCTTACTTAAGCATCATGCAGATACAAAAGACACTGCCAGAATTTGCTTAGACAACACTGAACATGGGGGTAGGAGTGAGAAGGAAGGGAGAAAATCACTATGAAATATTGCCACTTTCACTGCAGTTCTGGACCCATCATTTTAAATTGTGAAATGCCTGCTGCTGCATGCGAGAAGCAGGAGCCTTTCCTGATTTGAAGGCATTGGCAGGAGGCTTCATTTGTCAGGGAAGGAAAAATGCATAATTCAAAGTGAAAGTCACCTGGGCCCTGATAACCTGAAACAAATGAAGCAAAACTTCATTCTTTGGTTCAGCGCCAAGGAACCACTCCTGCACCTCCAGATAGGGCAAGTTTTTCCCCCATTTCTTACTCCCTGTTAGGTGCTCTAAGCACCTAATGAAGGAAGAGAGATGAGAGTTGACATCAGAACATCATCAGCATAACTGCTTTTGTGTATTTGACTCCAGTGGTCTTAGGGTTTCTATCTGTTTCACTCACTCTTGCCCTCTCTCCCTCTTCCTCTGCACAAAGACAGATTTAATTCTATGTCCCTGTGTCTGAATGATTATAAGCCACTCCAGAATGTTTGCTTGCTTCTCTGATATTCCTCTCTTTCCCCTGCCTTTTCTTTGCTTCATCACAATTTCTGCCTCAACACCCCCTACCCCCTGCCACCGCAAATCCAAAGTTTAATTCAGGTAGCTAGCACATGACAATGAGTCACCATTCATCCATCCCCCATCTTTTTTACAAATATTTATTTACAGCCTCTTATGGATGAGATGCATGAGAAGGGAGAAGAAGCACTCCCTGCCCCCTGGTTTTCCAGTCTATATTCCTAAGAGATTCTGAAAACTCTGCCCCTAAAGTGACTGTAGGCTGTTCACAGTTGTTATCTGTATAGATTTATAAAGAGAAGGTATACATAAAAATTACAAATCTATTCTTACAATGCTCAGTGATCACTGGCTGAATGTGACTCTACTCCTTCAGCAGCTAAGTAAAATGAATCAGCCGAGCAAATAGAATCTGGTGCCCATGGCAACATGCATTACTGCTTTGAACTTGTCAATCTGTCACAAGGAAATCACATTAATGGGATGTTTTTCTGCTACAAATAACTTTTGTTTTCACATTTTAATTACAGGGCTAGATTTTTCTTGATTTCTAAATTCTTCAAAGACCCGGGCAAAAAGGAAAATAAAAAGTAATGTTGTTTCAAAAAATGTCTTTGAAATTCCAAGCAGCCTTTTAGTTGGGAGAAGGAGGGGTAGAAAGGAGAGACCAGGTATATTTGTCCCCATACTTCCCGCGACATGACCAAAAAGCCAAAGGCTTAAGCAGGTACTTTACCATTTTGCTTTTTTGGATAGTTTCCTCATCTGAACAACAACAACAAAAAACTTCCCCCACAAGAGTGTTATGAGGTTTAATTAAGGATAACTGCTAAGGATTATCAATTAATATTGCTGGTTAGTGCCGGATAGGGGAGCCTCCCTTTCCCCTTAGGCCCTGAGCTACTTTATTCAGTCATTATAGGCCAGAAAATGTTCATTTTTTACATCTTTAATTGCTTAAGGGTAGTCCCTGGTTGTAGAAGTTTATGAACACATTTTCTGAACAAATCAGTAAGTTCATTAAAAGCGCTAAATTAGAATTAATTTCCACTACTGAGAAAGCTGGGGAAATAGGAGGTGGCAACTACGTACTGTTGTGTTTTCCATGGGAAGCTCCAAGGAAGAAAGAGTTGGACAACAAGATAGAAAGAAAGGATGAACATTTAAGTTGCAAATCTCAGTGCTCTTCCTTCTGATTTCAAAACTAGCTATATGATAAAAGGTGAGGAGGAACCGCTCTGATTTAAAAAAAAGACAGTTGGTAAACTGAGTTGTGAAAGTCTATCTCTGCAACTCTTTCTAAATCTTATAATTCTGATTTCTGAAAAGCATGGAAAGAATAAATCTATGCAAAATTTTTTAAATTCACTCCCAGGCCCTGGATTTACTCACTTTTCCCACCAGCAAGTGTTCGATTGAGATATAGATGCACAAAGAACTGCACATGCTGAATGAGTGCACTTTGATGAGTTTGGACATCTGCACTCACCTGTGATACCAGGACTGCAATAAAGGTAGTAAACAGACCCAGCACCTCCCGGAGATTTTCCTTAGGACATTGTTGCCAGAGGAAATCAGACCAGTCTCAGCTACTTTGTAACAGTCAATGCCTCCTGAGTAGTGCCTCCCAGTAGAACAAAACATCTACAGGGTTCAGAATTCGTTGTTGGACGAACTGGACCCATGGGTCCAGTTTAGTCATGTCGCAGGAAGTATGGGGACAAATATACCTGGTCTCTCCTTTCTACCCCACCTCTCCCAACTAATAGGCTGCTTGGAATTTCAAGGACATTTTTTGAAACAACATTACTTTTTATTTTCCTTTTTGCCCAGGTCTTCGAAGAATTTAGAAATCAAGAAAAATCTAGCCCTGTAATTAAAATGTGAAAACAAAAGTTATTTGTAGCAGAGAAACATCCCATTAATGTGATTTCCTTGTGACAAATTGACAAGTTCAAAGAACTCAAGCAGAAGGCAGCCATTCCTGCTCCCCTCAGTGATTGACACTGGCTCTCACGGCTTGCTCTTCTGTGTCCTTGAAGGAAACCCTAAGCAGGTCCTGTATATATTCAGGTCAGTCTCAGGTAATTTAAAGCCCTCTGAGCATTTTAGGCAATAAAATATCTGACCAAATTTACTATTAACACTTTAGTCTTTTATTCAGTTTTACTCTCTTCTTCCTTTCTCAGGCCAAAAATCCTGCAGTGGAGAAGTGCAGAACGTGGCCCACTTCTTTCTCATCCTTGCTATACTTGGTATAACACTCTGGGACCTCTGGATGGAGCCACAGTGAGAGAAGGAGGAGCGAGAAGGTCCCAAAAGCCTTTACATCTGGGTACAGTTGTAATCTTGCTTTGGGGCCCACTGGGCTGAGAAAATGGCCCAAGAGAACTGTTGTGGAGGACTCAGTAGTATCTTTAGAGACCACTTCCCATGACTCAAAGGATTTCTTCTCTGTAGTTCCCTTGATGCTGGGGGACTCCTCCAGCAGGTGCTGTTCGACTTCCTGCTCAGCCCCCTCGTTCCCAGCGTTCTGCTCTTACGTTGGGGTCACTTTGATCAACGAAGCATTCCTCTGGGATGAAGACCCTCTCAAGGCAACCCAGTCCAGTTGCCTTCCACAGTATCCATATCTAGTCAGATACTGATGCACCCCTGCTTCCCAAACCCTGGAAGAAGAGGCCATCCTCAGCACAGTCCTGTCGCCTTCCCCAAAGTCCCAGGACAGCTCTAGCCATACCCTCTCCCATGAGATCTTTCAACAGCAGTCAGATTTCAGTTTTCCTGAAGTGCATGTTGAGTGGGGACAGCAGAGCCAGGTTAAGTGCCTACAAAGTCATCCTCACTCTGCATCTTCCTTGCTTCTTTTCTGTAGTCCAGAAGTGGGCATTGGAACAATGGCAGCAGAACTAGAGGTCGCCTGTCTTTGCATATCTGGTCCTTTGCTTTAGACTGTAGAAGTACTTGACACTGCTGTATTGCTCCCAGCCTTTGTGACCTCAGCCTTCCTCTGACACAACAAGAAGTGTTGCATATAGTATCCTGTTACAAGAAGTTGTTTTTGCTTGTTTGGAGCTTTTGATAATGAGATATCCAATGATGCAGACATATAATAAACAATATACATGTATATGATGGGGGTTGTGGCAAAGAGAGACTTCTGAAGTGTTCTGGAAGATGTGAACAAATTTGCACAAGTAGCTCAGAGGCCTTCTAAGAAAGAAGGGATCACAACTCCAACACTTTATCTCAAGATTCACCACTGAAATCTGTGAACTGCATTGGTACCAACCAAACTTAAGGGGCAAAGAAGGCCAAAAGGCCCCTTGAAAAAAAAAGAAGAAAGAAAGAAGGAAGGAAGGAAGGTTGGAAGGAAGGAAGGAAGGAAGGAAGGAAAGAGAAAGAAAAGTGAAAGAAAGAAAAGAAAGAAAGAGAAAGAAAGGAAAGAAGGAAGGAGAGAAAGAGAAAGAAAGGAAAGAAAGAGAAAGAAAGAGAAAGAGAGAGAAGGAAAGGAAAGGAAAGGAGAGGAAAGGAAAGGAGAGGAGAGGGGAGGGGAGAGGAAGGGAGGGGAGGGCAGAGGAGAACCAAGAGAGAGGAAAGGACCAAGAGAGAGGAAAAGAGCCTGTGAGCTAAGCCCAGCATCAAGTCAGGCAGTCAGTGAGGGTACTGATGTTAGGTCTTATCTGAAGATGACTCCAGCATTTCTAGATACAGAGTTCCAAAGATCCTTGTCCTTGGAGAAATGGGAAGCTCACAGCTTTATTTTCCTCATATCCATAAGCCTGACTGTGAAATGCAGTATTTGATTTACTGAAACATAATTGTTTAATAGCTCACACAATTCAGCCCTTAGATGAGAAAGTATACGTTAATATCCATGATCTCTAATAAATATAGCTATTAGATTCAGGAAAACCTGGGAATTCAGGACAACAATATCTAGGAATTGATATTAGAGGAGAAGAACTTTCCAGGTAATGCCAGTCATTAAACCTGATAAAGTACCAGAAGATACTGACCTCCTAATATATATGCCATGAAAAGTGACACAAGGCCAGGCACGGTGGCTCATGCCTATAATCCCAACACTTTGGGAGGCCCAGGCGGGCAGATCTCCTGACATCAGGAGTTCAAGACCAGCCTGGCCAACATGACAAAACCCCGTCTCTACAAAAATACAAAAGAAAATTAGCCGGGCATGGTGATGTGTGCCTATAGTACCAGCTACTCACGAGGCTGAAGCAGAAGAACTGGTTGAACCTGGGAGGCGGAGGTTGCAGTGAGCCAAGATCACGCCATTGCACTCCAGCCTGGGTGACAGAGCTAGACTGTGTCTCAAAAAAAAAGGAAAAAAAGAAAAGAAAAGTGACACAATAGAGATCCATCGTTGGTTGCTTCCATCCTACTTCCTGCCAAGAAGATTGACAATTCACCTGCTGTTCTGGGGATTTGGCTCCCTGCTGGTCTCTTTCTTCCCCATAAGTGCTGTGAAGATGCTAGCTAGAACTAGTGGTTTTCTGAGTAGCATTTTTAATGGGAACACTTGATCTTCCAGAATAAAGTTTGTTCTATATTAGGAAGTCTGTAGACACCACAGACACATAAGGAAGGGTTTTGCATCTGAAGGTAGCAGAAATATCATTAATGGGATGAGTGACAGGGTGAGGACTTTCAATGGCCAGAAGTCACTGTTAAAGATTCAAGGAAGTCCTACAGTAAATAGGGCTTTTTAATAATATCTGTCCCCACATACTCTAAATTTATTGGGCCACAATATTGAAATATTGTGGAAATGTCCACAAGCATGCCAATTTAGAAAACATGTTTAGCATATTACATTTCCAGAATAGCTAACTGCCACCTGGCTGAAAAATGGATCATAACCTCTGCTCCACAAAATTGTGAGAATGAGACGGCTGATGTGAAAATGCCTGGCACTGTACCTAATATATAAAAACTGCTCAATGAGTTCAGTATTAGGTGAACCCAAATAGGAATACAAATCTATATGAGGAAACAGGACACTGCAAAGGCATATTTCAAAACATACCAGGTGCACCCAAGGAAGACAAGCCTCAGGCAACCAGGCACAACCATATACCCAAAAGCAAGGCAGGGGAAACCAGTGAGGAAAACAGAAAGAAAATCTCAGTCTTTCCACAGTGGAACTTAGGCTAGCACTGGTTCTACCCTCTGGTCCCTCCTTCTGATTTAATCCTCTCTTTTATAGCCCACTCCAAAGGGCAAAAGCATGCACGAGGCACAAATAATAGCTAACAATAGAAAGACAGCAACGGAACATACAAGGAAAAGAAAAAATCTGTAGATCATTTTACACCACACTGCAGCATCCAGGCTGTACACAGTTTTACAGCAAAGCACGACCCCCATCTAGTGGGGAAGCAGAGGTGTCTAACATTGGTAATTGCAAATGTAAAACCCTCCTCACCCTCCATATTAAATTTGGCAGCTGTTCCAAAGCTATACACCAACTAAATCATGCTTGACAATCATATTTGTTTCTGGCTACTTAATTCATTCATTTACCCCAGTAATAGATATTAACAACATTATATTCCCTACAGCAATGCAAACAATTACAGACATTTGTAATGTTCCAGCTTCTGCTGTGTCACAAATGCTAATACATCAGCGAAATTAAATGAAAAAAAAACCTGTCCCTCAGGCAGTAAGTTAAATAGAATAAGGGTGATTTTATCTTCTTTCCTAGTAATAGCGAAAAAAATAAAGAATCTGACAATTTTGAAAAAAAAGTTTTCACCCTTGGGCAACATATTTTTTAATCCAGCTGATTAAAACAAATGATTCATCTTAAGCTGCAATTAGGGCAATATATACCAAGAGATTTTTATAAGAAATAATAGCACTAAGACTGCAACGTTACTCTTTACGTGGTAGTTTATTATAGAAAATACTTCAAGATAAGTGAAAAACAGCAACTGACCACCCAGTAGCAGTCAACAAATAAAATTAAGTATCTGAGAGTTTAGTCTACAGTTTCCCATCACTACTCAAAGTAAACAGAAAAATAAAAGAGACTTTGGCAAATATGTGACTACACACCACCAATACAAGAGCTTTCTAGCCAATTAGTAGTATGCTTCTTTCTGAAATGAAATTGAATGTAATATTTCTGCATTTTTATTATGCAGCAGAAACTACATAAACTGTTACAAATCAACTTCTATTTAAAAGCTTTAGGCCATCAATAACAAAATGATAATCATTTTTAATAATGTGGTGCTTATAAGTCAGTGGAAAAGTAGTAGGAAGAAAGTAAAGTCAGAGAGTGTAATAAAAAGAAAGCTTTAAACAAACTGCAACAACAGAGTTTAGAGAGTAAGAAGTTCAGTTATAACCATAATAGAGAATAAATTCATAATCTTTTATGACGTTCTGTGCCTTTAAGATAGCAAGACAACAGAACGTCCTCAGAAATGAAAATGGAAGGAGGGATGAAGAGATTTTGAGCCTAAAGACATTCACGAAAGTAGGAGGGGTGGTCAACAATAGGAGAAGAGATGAGTTTTGTAGTTAATTGAGTTCTGCTCAAAGTGGAAGCAAGTTGAAAAAGAGATCACCAAAGTGTAGTGACAATTAACAATACAGATGAAATAGTGTTATTGCTGCTGAGAATAACATCAAATGGGAGAATTGCATAAACTTCAAGTAGTAGAAATTCTCCAGAAAAATAAAAAAGACAGACACAGTTGCAAAGATATGATATTCAGGCTGGGAGTGGTGGCTCACACCTGTAATTCCAGCAATTTGGGAGGCCAAGGTGGACGGATCACTTGAGGCCAAGAGTCTGAGACCAGCCTGGCCAAGATGGCAAAACCCTGTCTCTACTAAAAATACAAAAATTAGCTAGGCATGGTGGTACACGCCTGTAATTCCCACTACTCAGGAGGCTGACGTATGAGAATTGCTTGAATCAAGGAGGCAGAGGTTGCAGTGAGCTGAGATCACACCACTGCACGCCAGCCTGGGCAACAGCATGAGATCCTGTCTCAAAAAAAAAAAAAAAAAAAGACATGATATTGGTAATTAGTTCAAAAAGTGACTTCAAGAGAGTATAAGTGAGTAAGATTCAAAATTGATGTTACATAATTGATAAGGCATATTATTGGGTATAAATTTGTTCCATGACATTCTGGTCCAAGAACCTAACTTTCCAAATCAACTTAAATCCAGTTTGGATCTCCCACCTACCTGCTGATGGGATGATCAATATCATCATTATGGATGCACCTGCCATCCCCCTGAGAAATGAACAAGAATCCTGGGACTAACACAATAATAGCAAAATTGGGCGGGCCTGGCCCTTAGTCCACATCTGTCATCATTGTTACTGATCCTCTTGTTGCCTGCACTGCCATCAAGCACAGAACTTCCATCCATAGGACACTTTATGAGTTTCCTACTGCAGCTGTAACAATGTGCCACATACTTAGTGGACAAAAACAACATAAATTTATTACATTATAGTTCCAAAGGTCAGAAGTCCACAGTGGGCCTCACTGGTCTAAAGTCAAGGTGTCAAGAAGGCCCATGTTCCTTTCTAGAGACCATAGGAGAGAATTCATTTTCTTACCTTTTCCAGCTTCGAGAGGCTGCCTGCATTCCCCAGTTAGTGGCCCCTTCATCCATATTCAAAGCCAGCAATGGCAGCTACAGTCTTTCTCAGGATGATGCCTGAGATTCTAACTCTTCTGCTTCCCTCTTTCCCATTTAAAAACCCTTGTGATTACACTGGGTCCACACGGATAATCCAGAATAATCTTCCCTTATTTTGAAGCCATCTGATTAACAAACTTAATTCCATCTGCAACCTTAATTCCCCCTTGCCAGGTAACCCAACATATTCACAGGTTCTAGGGATTAGGACCTGGACATCTTTGGGGGATGATGATTTGCCTGCTACAAGCCCTATGATAGAAACCTCACATGGCAATCCTCTTCTAGTGCTTTCCAATCTCTTTTTTTACATCTGGAAATACAGTAAAAATGAAAAACATTTTACAACACACTGAGGCAACTGGATAAGCCTGTTAGGCCATGGCACAATATTTGCGGAGCCCTATACCCTACACTGATCACAGGATTGATCACAGGGGTTACTACTGTTCTTCAGGCTGAGGCACTTGGTGGGGCACAGTGGCTCAGGCCTGTAATCCCAGCACTTTGGGAGGCTGAGGCAGGTGGATCACAAAGTCAGGAGACTGAGACCATCCTGGTCAGAAGATCGAGACCATCCTGGCTAACACGGTGAAACGACATCTCTACTAAAAATACAAAAAATTAGCCAGGTGTGGTGGTGGGCGCCTATAGTCGCAGCTACTCCGGAGGCTGAGGCAGGAGAATGGCCTGAACCCGGGAGGCGGAGCTTACAGCCAGCAGAGGTCACGCCACTGCACTCCAGCCTGGGCCACAGAGCAGGACTTCGTCTCAAAAAAAAAAAAAAAAAAGGCTGAGGAACAAATCACAGGCATGCATGTGCTATCTCTTTGGAATCCTCCAGGGCAACTGAGTGGGAGGAAAGCCCTGCCATTCATTAATCAGACACCCTGCGTCCTCCCAACCTCAGAGGATTTCTCTCTCACTTGGGCAGCACGTTTCTATCTTGCGATCTAAACATTAGCTTCCCTTGTGCTTCTATCTTTCTCCTTCCTTCTCTGGGAAAACTCAGTGTAACTCCTTGTTGCTCTTGACACTTGATAAAGGGTCCATGTGAGTGGCAAGTGCTAGAATTCAATTCAAATTGGCTGAAGTGAAAAGGAGACTTTTTTGTCTCACATAACTGAAGTGTTCAAGGAAAGATGGCTTCAGGCATAGCTGGATCTAGGGCTAAATGACTCCGAAATCCTCTATGAAGCTCTTTTTCAGGTCCCATAAAGTGGCCATTGGTGATATCAGGTTCACATCAGTCTTTTCCGTTAGCAGTCCCAGCTGAATCACACTTTATAGATTGTCTAAACATGAATTCATAGAGATTTCTTTTGACCTCCTACATGACCAATTTGAAAATATTTTGGAAGTGGAGGAAAAGACAAAATTGTTTTGTTTGTAACTAACAAATAGGGGAAATTTTCAGTATACCATTTATTATGGCTTGAAGATGAAATTTCAGTTGCATGTCACTGTGCCAATACAAGCAGCTCAGAGGAATTGAGGCAGGGAAGAGTTGCTCTTTTAAAGGTCCTCGCTGGGCATGGTGGCTCATGCCTGTAATCCCAGCACTTCGGGAGGTGGAGAAGCAAGGGTTACTTGAGCCAGGAATTCAAGACCAGAGGCCAGGAATTCAAGACCAGCTTGGGCAACATAGTGAGACTCTGTCTCTACATAAAAAAAAGAAGATAAAAATTTAAAAATTAGCCAGGTATCGGGTATTGTGCCTTGCAGTCCAGGCTGAGGCTGAAGGATGGCTTGAGCCCAGGAGTTCAAGACTGCAGTGAGCTATGATCATGATCCTGCCACTGCCCAGCTGACCCTGTCTCTAAAAAAAAAAAAAAAGATAAATAGAAGTCCTTAAAAAATAAACTCACACAAATGGTGTCTACATAAAAAGAGTTCACACTTGATTTTAACTTTCTAACAAGGTAAAAGTCTTTTTTTTTTTTTTAAGTTCCCCTCTGATCTCATAACTGAGGGAATGTGTCCTAGTTTTCTAAGTATCTCAAGATCCACCAGTGTTGATATATAAACTGATTTTGTTTCCTTCCAATCATAATTCCTTATAAGATAGTATCTCTGACAGTTTGGACAATGGCATTTGAACAGAAAATTATTTTCTCACACTAAAATGTCTGGAAGAAAAATAATGATAGAAAAGTTGTAGAAAAAGGGATGTTATCATTTGGGATTAAAAAAACATTTTGTGAGCCGGGCACGGTGGCTCACGCCTGTAATCCCAGCACTTTGGGAGGCCAAGGTGGGTGGATCACCTGAGGCCAGGAGTTTGAGACCAGCCTGGCCAACATGGCGAAACCCTGTCTGTACTAAAAACACAAAAATTAGCCAGGTGTGGTGGTGTACACCTGTAATCCCAGCTACTCAGGAGGCTGAGGTGGGAGAATCGCTTGAACCCAGGAGGCAGTGGTCACAGTGAGCCGAGATCACACCACTGCATTCCAGCCTGGGCTATAGTGCAAGACTCCATCTCAAAAAAAAATTTTTTTTTTAATTTTGTGGATGACTAAATCTATATCACAATATCTTTATGAACAGATATCATTTATTTGGTATAAGGAAGATGTCCCAATGCAGATGAATCTATTTTATCATGTAAGTAAAGGATTTTGTAATGTTTCAGAAAATCAAAGTATGAGATAGACACATATGACATCTAATTTACTTATTAACTAAATAGTTATGGAAAATTTACCCTATACCTGTCACAGATACAGGCACTTGAGACACAACAGTGAGAGATCCCTACCTCCAAGTAGCTTATATTCTATCAGGAGGAAACAGATAATAATAGTAAGTAAAGAAATAAGGTGATAAGTGCTGTGTGAAAATAAAAACAGAGTAAGATAAAGGGATGGAGAGTGTGAGGGAGGAGGGACACAGTGTGATATTAAATAGGGTGGCCAGAAAGGCCCCATTGAAGAGGTGACAGGTGAGCCGAGACTGGAAGAAGCCGAAGGGATTGACTGTATAATGGAAGAATGCTCCAAACAGAGGGACCTGCTAGTGCAAAGGCCCTAAAGAGAAAGCATGCCTGGCATGTTCCTGGAAGAGTGAGGATTCCTATCGGGCTAGTACAGAATGAAGAAGGGTGTGATGGTTAATACTGAGTGTCAACTTGACTGGATTAAAAGATGCAAAGTATTATTCCTGGATGTTCTGTGAAGGTATTGCCAAAGGGGATTAACATTTGAGTCAGTGGACTGGGAGAGGCAGACCCATCTTCAATCTGGGTGGGCACCATCTAATTAGCTGCCAGTGCAGCTAGAATAAAGCAGGCAGGAGAAGATGGAAGAATAGACTTGCTGAGTCTTCTGGCCTTCATCTTTCTCCTGTGCTGGATGCTTCCTGCCCTGGAACATATGACTCCAAGTTCTTCAGCTTTTAGAGTCTTGGACTGATACTAGCCGTTTGCCAGGGGCTTTCGAGCCTTTGACCACAGATTGATCCACCACTGGCTGCCTTGCTCCTCAACTTGCAGACAGACTATCATGGGACTTCACCTTGTGATCATGTGAGTCAATTCTTCTTAATAAAGTCCCTTATTTATAATAAATACCCTGTTAGTTCTGTCCCTCTAGAGAACCCTGACTAATACAAAGAGGAAAAGCAGTCAAAGATAAAATCAGTGAGGTAAAGGGAAGGTAAGCTGATTGTGTAGGACTTTGTAGACTATTGTAAATGATTTAGCTTTCACTGGGAATGGGGAGGGAGTAAATGGAAGGCTTTAGGCAGAAAAATAAGAAGTTCTCATGTATCTTTAAAAAGAATAACTCTCATTGCTGGCTTGATAACAGACTAATAAGGGGTAAAGAATGAAAACTTACTTTTACCTAATAATCCATATGAAAGATGATGCTGGTACTAACATTAGGGTTGATAGGAAGCTGTCAGATACTGAAAATATATTGAAGGTAAAGCCAGTGGGATTGCCTATGGAATGTGAGTGCTAAAAGCATGAAAGAAATCAAGAATCACTCTGGGGTTTTAACCTAAGCAACTGGAAGGATGGCTTTACAATCAGCTGAGCTGGAGCAGGTCGGAGTTGAAATATCCATAATACCACATTAGACACGTTGAGTTAAGTGGACAGTTGGATATATGAATCTGGAGTTTTTAATATATGAATCTTGGCTAGAGATAAAAATTTGGAAGTGGCAGGCATATTGATGGTTAAAACTATGGGATGAAAAGAGTTCACCAAAGGAACGAATATAACCACGAGTAGAAAAGAATGGAAGTGATGAAAGGAGAAGAGGAAGGAAGGGAAGGGAAAGGGTATGGGGAAGAGGGAGGGGAAGAGATTCAAAAAGGAGAAGAAGGAAAAGGAGGAGATAAGAAAGAACTAGAGGGGAGAGAGGACAGAAAGAACCAGAACTGAGAAGATGCAAAGGAGAGGAAGAGGAATCAACAAAAGACACTGAGAAAGAGCTACCAGTGGAGGGAAGAAAAACCCAGAGATCAGTGCTCTGGGACACAAGTAAAGAAAGACTGTCAAGGAGGAAAGTGTTGAACTGTAAAATTAGGTCTGAGAAAATACCGATTTATTCATTATCTGACATTGCTTGCACAATGTGCAGCTCATTGATAACCCTAAGGGAAGTTTCGGTGGCATGGTGGGATTGAAAACTCTTAGGACAAGTTTTGCTACAAAGGAGAGCAAAGAAATGAGACCACAATTGGTTGAAAAAGTGGGGTCGAAAGAAAAAATTGTTGACAGAAATAGCAACAGGTTTGTTTGCTGGGGCATTATTAAATGGAAAGAAAAAAAAAAGTAACATAGGAAAAGAAGGAAGAAGGGAATAATCTCTCGGGCAGTGCCCTTGAAAGCCCTGAGTGATGTGATCTAGTGTAGAGTGGAGGGGTCAGCTGTAAGTGGGAATATTAATAGCTTGTTACTGGTAGTGGGACTTACAGAAAGGCAGAGAAAGTGAAGCCACCGCTATCGAAGGATGATGGGGAAACTTGGGGAGTTCTTTTTAGATTACTTCAATTTCTTTATGAAGAAAGAAGAGCACCAGCTATGAATGAGTAGGCGCAATTATCTTTGCCTTTTTTTTTATCCATCTAGGTGAAGTTTCTAATTTCCCCAGTACTAGCCTTTTATGTGCATAATTTTATATCATTTTCCAGGTGGCAGACAAACACAGAAGTTAATAAGCACCCCAGGAATAAGAAAAGAAGGACTTTTATGCTCTTGTTCACTAAGATGCATGCATATTGTGTCTCTTAAATCATGAATATTGTGTCTTTAGGACCAATATCTAACTTTAATCCGGAGTTTCCTAGTGTTCATAACAAACAAAAGCAAAGTAACATTACACACACATACTTTGCATATTAAGGTCATGACTTTCTCGTCAAATCACTCTTTTAGTAAATTTTATTTAGTGCCCATAGTAGCTCCATAAGAAACATTCATCCTAACACTTGTTCATGGCAAGCTTTTAGAGTAACGTTTTGAGGGGTTTGCCCTTACCCTTACTACAAAAGTTTGTTCATTAATTAGGTTTTTAAAGGTATTTCTAGTCTAGAGTTTCCGACTAGAGTTTCCAGACCAGCATTACACAGAATTATTCTTTTACTTAATTGGTCCAGAGTGATGCTCCTTGAAAAAAGATTTCCTGATTATAGATTTTAGAAATGCCTCAAACTATATCTGCTTTAGGACATCCAATGAAAATTAGCATATTAAACACTCTGAGAAATCTTCATGTAATAAGGAAATTTTTGAAACCAGGAGTTTCCCATACTTCACTATAAAATTCTTATTTTCATTTAACATAAATATAACACACTTTGGAAAATGCTGGTTTACAGCTACTCCTATGCAAAAATACAAAATATAGAATTTATCTATAATAAAATTATTAGAAATATTTTATTTTGATAGTACTATTCCATCATTTAAGGAAATGAATTTGAAATATATTTTGCTGTAACATGTTCTATTGCCCTTACCTATTCTATTCTTGTATAGAAAACACATACATTCCATTGGTGTAGCCCTATTTACTTTCACACAGTTACTATGATGTGTATATTGAGTGTTGCAAAATTGGAGATCATCTGTCTCCTGAAAAATTTTCTATAACCTACAAAGTACCTCTCTGAGGTAGATACTGCTAACATTTACCATTTTCCAACTCTACTCTACCTCCCAGTCACATAGAAGATTATACTTCTAGATCCCTTCTCTTAGATGGCATCATAAGACCATACCTGGCCAGTGGGGTAAAGTGTATGTGTCACTTCCAGACCAAAGCATTTGACAATGGGAGACTCTTATTTCTTTATCTGATAGCCAAAAAAGTCTTGTATTAAGCTGGTAGAGCCATAATTTATGAGTCAGCACTGATGTCTCATCAGGTGGTAGAGAGCTGCTATGGAAAGAAAACTGGATCCACAGCAGATTTCATATGAATGAGAAAAAAAAATGTTGATAGTGCTAAGTCACTAAGATTTTGGGGTGGTTATCACAGCATCAATTAACTGATGCTGACTAATAGACTCTTTTACCTACACAGAGAAGGGAACAGAGATGAACGGATCATGAGCCTCCCTGAGAAGCAAAGAAAAATGTTGTTCTCCATATCTTATGTCCCAGATCTATATGCCTATATTACTGATCTATGCGTCACAGAATGCGAACCAGTATTACCTAAAGACGAAAATGAATAGAAAGAACCAAATAATATTCATTAGCAAACACCATCCCTTCCATTTCTATTTATGAAATATGTAATATAAGACCTATTCTAGAATAACCATTTAGAAAATGCTAAGGTAAAATTTACTTAAAACAAGAAAATGTTGTAACACTTTTAAATTATTACCTACATATTAATATACTTAGTTGTAACTAAAAGTAAATTGTGAAATGTCAGTGGACAATTGTAATGACTTTTCCCTAATATACGTAATGAATCATGTAATGTTTCAAGTAACTGTTATGTGCAATTATATTTAAATAATATGAAATTAAGCCTAATATTGAATAGTTGAAAGTGTCTGCAATACTGATTGAAACTGCAAATTTAGTGAGTGATAATTGCATAATGTGTCACAACTCAAAAAGACTCGACCATGAGGCATCCTTGGGACCTCAACAGCATCAGTTGTTTGGGAGAGAGTGAAAACAAGGAGTTTCCAGGGCCAAGGCTAAGGAAAATAATCCAGGTGTAGATTTGACTCCCTAAAGGCCAGTAGTTTCAAATTTAAAGCCAGTATTCAAATTGATGAGGGAAATTTAGGTGTGACCATGGCAGGATGAGGCAGAGTGGAGAAAGGTAGGCCGCAAAAGATTTGATTACTGAGTAAAGGAGCCATGATCACAACCAACTCCAGGCAGGAAAAAAAAAAAGGTATTGACCTTGATTAAAGAGACTCGGATCTCTAATGTAATGAACACCATTTATCAATGCCTACATAAAGTAGTCTTTACCCAAAGATAAAGATAATTTTATTTATAAACCACCCAAAGACATCTTTATACATAGATTTTGAATTGGTAGCTATGCTCACTTACTACCTGAGTGAAGAGTAGACTATTAAGGCATGCAATTGCAACTCAATTTTATACTTCAAAAAAATCATAAATTATTACATCATGGAACTTTGGAATCTGTCCCAAATAGTTGGAACCAAAAATGTCATCTACCAACACCAAGATTCCATAGTATTTAAGGTGAGGTTTGTTCCTAACCAGAAAAAAAAAGCAGCCATCATTCATGGGTACAAAAAGAGCCCAATCCTCTTTTAAAACATCTAAATAATCTAATAGTAAAGAAGAAATCATAAAGAAAATAAAGATGGTAAAAACCATTGAGGTCTGTTTTTAAGTTTTAATATTCAACTGGGTTGTAGGATACATATACTTCTCTCATTCCCCTCTAATATAATATCTTTTTTTTCTAGGTATCCACCTGCTACCATTTGAATGTGTCTCCCAAAGTTCATATGTTAGAAACGTAATCCCCAATGTTACAATGATGAGAGGTGTGGCCTTTAAGAGGTGACTAGGTCATGAGAGCTCTGTCCTCATGAATGAATTAATGCCATTATCATGGGAGTGGGCCCGTTACAAAAAGATAAGTTATCTCTCTCTCTTTCTCTCTCCCTCTCTTTCTCCCATATGATACCTTCTGCCATGTTATGACACTGCAAGAAAGCCCTTACCAGATGTCAGCACCTTGATCTTGGACTTCCCAGCATCTGGGCTGTGAGAAATAAATTTATCTTGATTATAGGCTACACAGTCTGTGATATGCTGTTATAGTAGCACTAAACAGACTAAAACACCACCCTTTTCCATGTGATGATGAGTTTCAGGAAAGACCAGACCACCATGCTGGGTCTTAACTGTTGACCTACATCAATTGTGGTCATCATATTCCTGTTACTAGTGATTAGTTTGGGCATGGACTTGTAGCAACAGGTAGCATTTCTGGCCAATAAAGATGGGAGGGAAAGTGTTTTGAGGACGTTCTAGAAAAGGTTTCATTTCTCATAACAACCATTTTATTACCAGCCTGAGAATGCAGCCAACACACAGAGAGGTCAGAGCCAAGACAGCTACTAAGAAGCAAAACCAGATTCCTGGAATACCAATCCTGCAGCTGCCTGACCTTTGTACCTCTTGTTAGAGAAGAAAATAAGCCTTTTATTGCTCAGCTCATTTTATGTATTAAATTTAATTTAGGGTTTTCTGTTACCTGCTGCTGCAGGCATCCTGACTGATACACCAGGGTTTGTTGTTGTTGTTTTCCTTAAAAATATACTAATGTGGGAAACATGCATTCACAAACAAAAATTCAAACATTACAAATTGAAGTAAAATGCAAAGTAAATTTCCCCTGACTCCCAGTCACATTCATTAAAAGCTATCATGTTACCTGTGTCTGTTGTCAGTTTTTCTGATTGTCATTAAAATTTCAAATAATGTGCTTAAATCACCAGTCTTTGATTTATAACTTTAGACAGAGTCAATTGATTACCTACTATGAAAGATAATAGAATTAATACACTAATCTTTTCTTACACTTCACCTTCCATGTTCCCTTCTCCTTCCATTTCCCGATATGTTAGGTGCATTTCACATGATTATCCTATAAATATAATTAAATCTTCCCTTCTTTGTTTATACACTGATTGGAAAACTTTTATAATATAATAATGCAAACAACTTCATTGTAAATTGAGTAAATAGATCCATGAAACAAAATATTTCTTGTTTCCCAAAAGAAACTTCTAAATGTCAAATTCTAATGTATACTCTCAATTTCTTTCTAGCTTTATTTTCTCCTGAGGGTGTATAATTCAGCTGCCATTTTCTCTTGAACTCAATATTGTTCCTTTTCTTTGTACATTGTCATGTAGAATAAAAGCCAGGTTTTTTCATAAAGGGTATGTGGGTGGTAATCTTTCAGTCCTTACATTTTCAAAATGCATTCATTTGGTCTCATCCTTTATTAATAATGTGTCTGTTTAGGCCTCAGTTCAAAAGCACTTTCCCCTCAGATCTTTGAAGACATTGCTCCATCATTTCAGCGCCTGATATTATTTTTCAGAAATATGTTAAACTAATTATTACTGCTTAGTAAGAAAACTTCTTTTGACCCCACTACCCCACCAAATACTGCTTATTTCTTTGCAACTCTTCCCAAAAAACTCTACACATTGCTTTTCTAGATTTGTTGTTTTTCATTTCTTTCACTTTTTTAATTATTTAGTTTTTGGTGAATCCTTTGGGTTCTCCCACAACATAAGACCATTTTGTAGGCACTTACTGGAAACTTTATTATAAAAGTGTACATGGAGTACAAGATGCATAATTTTCATTTATTCATATATGCAAAGTAAAAAAAAATTGTTAATTCCAGCAAGACTCTGTAATTAACTATTCATTTATATTAGTATTTTAATCTGTTTCTGTTCATCACATTATTTTGCAAAACCAAAGGATATTTCACCAAAATATGTACAGAGGTATAGCAGAAGTGTCACAGGATCCTTGGGGTGTCACTTCGCCAGCTGGAAACCTCTGTGGCCGGCAGCCACTTGTGCCTGAGTATTGCTCACATCTGCTGGGCTCATTCTGCCCACTTGGCCATGCAGACTGTGCTCAGCTTGTGCTAGTGGCCCAGATCCCAACCCAGCCAAGGGCAAGCCAGATGCAGCATGGTGAGGGGTGTGTGAGTGAGTGAGCGTAGCAGCCACTGCACACAGCCCGGCATGCCAGCTGCTGTGGTAGGTCGGACAGCTCCAGGTGCCAGCACAGGTGCCAGCTCTGTGCAAGGCTGCAGCTGGACCAGATGTACCACATGCAGCTTCTGCTGCAGGCACTCACATCTGGACAAGGGGAACACAGTGGCACCCAAAAGCTTGAAGATACCAGGAACTACAGAGCCCCAAAGAGGGTGTCACAGCTGTGACTTAGGGAGCCCCTAGGTCTGGGCTCCCCAAAGGGTGCATCTCTTCTCTCTTCATCTCCCACAACATGGCAAGTGGAGGGGGTGGTGCATGTATCAGCCCTGTTTGTGTTACAGCTCTTTCAGTCCCACCATTTGGTGCATCTGGAGTTCTTGTCCCACGTCCAAGAAGAATGAGGTATGCAGACAATTGGGGGGTGAGCAAGGCAGAGAGGACATTCATTGAGCAACAGAAGAGCTCTCAGGGAACCCAGAGTGGGTAGCTCCTTTCCACAGGCAGGTAGTCCCTACAAGTTAAGAAGACCCAAAGTAGGTGGCTCCTTCCTGCAACTGGTAGTCCCCACATCTGTGTAAGTCTGGCTGAATCTGGGGTTTTTATGGGCTCAGAAGGGAGGAAGCATGTGCTGATCAGTCCATGGCTAGCCATGGGTAGGTCTGGAAAAAGCACCATAAGTTCTCATTCCAGGCGGCAGACTAAACCTGGAACTGACAGTCCAGCCCCCAGGCTTCAGGCTGCTCCTGGCTTGAAGAAGAGGTTTCACTGAGGACCAGCCCCTTCCTGCCAGGAACCTGTCTGCCTCTTGCCATCATCAACATGTTGGCCATGGCACCCTGGCTGTCCGCGCTGAGGAGCACCTGCAGGCCCATGCTGAGCCACCCTCAGCCCCACCTCAGCCTCCCTCCCATGCTCATTGGCACCCAAAGTCCAGTGAGGACCGAGGCAGCAGGGAGCTGGTGTGTCAGTGCCACCCCAAGCACATGCACACCCGGCCAAGTTGAGACAGCACATGGGCTGGGCCTCAACTTTGGTCCAAAATTGGAGCAGGCACTGGGAGCAGGGAGTCCAGGGAGTGGGAGCAAGCACTTTCAAGCCTGCAAGGGGAGGGGTCTTCCCAGGCACCCTAAGAGCACAAGGTGGCTGCAGCTGTGCCTGGGAGCAGAGGGCTCCCACCTGTTCCCAGCCCCTACAGTCTCCGTGGAGCACACAGCCCATCTGTGCCTCCCCCACTGCAACTGGCGTCCCTGCAGTGGCTGTTCCAGATGGGCCACCACTGACACGAAAAGGATTAGACTGTCTTGGTTTGTTTTGTGTAGCTATAAAGAAATACTTGCAGCTGGGTAATTCCTAAAGAAAAGAGGTTTATTTGACTTACACTTCTGTAGGCTGTGCATCATGGCTCCAGCATCTGCTTCTTATGAGGGCCTCAGACTGCTTCTACTCATAGCAGAAGGCAAAGGGGAACCAGTGTATACGGAGATCACATGATGAGAGAGGAACGAAGGGAGAGACACAGGGGAGGTGTCAAGCTCTTTTTAACAACTATCTCTTGTGGGAAGTAATAAAGTCAGAACTCACTCCTGAAAAAAGGCATTAAACTATTTATGAGGGATCTACCCCTATGACCCTAACGTTTCTCATTAGGTCCCACTTCCAACACTGGGGATCAAATTTCAGCATGAGGTTTAGAGTGGACAAACATCCAAACCCTAGTAGACTGTAAGATGATTTCCCATTTATCTTTATAGTCACAGTTTGATTTTTCTGTCTGCAAATACTGTCTTGTTGTAAAAATATAACAACAAAAATTACTTTTATTTTCTTGGGAGAATAATAAAGGGGTTTTCATTTACATAAATTATCCTCTTATAATTTGCATGATGATGGCTATTGTAGGTGTAAAATAGTCCTGAGGAAACAATATTATTCAAGTAGCTACAACAGTGATCAAAAGAAGAAAAGCTTGTTGATGAAATGTAGGCTAAAGCCCATCATAATGGGCTGTGATAGGATAATCTTTTTCAATCATAGTAAATTCAAATACTATTTTTTTATAACGCAACACAAGTACCAACATAACAGATGCTATCATCCTTGCTTTGGTATGTGTTCATGCACATGTTCCAAAGGTTTATGATGATATGATTTTTTTTTTTCACTTTTATTTAGGCCAGTATTTACCAAGCTTTTACTGTGGCACACTTGGATATGGTTAAGGGTACTTAGTAAAAATGTTTCCATGGTCCAATAAATTAAGCAAACAATATTTGGTATCTCTACCAAAGATTCACAACATAGATTAGTATGTTGAGAATTCTGAGCAGCTCACTGTCTCAGTCTGTTTAGACTCAGGACAAGATGCCATAGACTGTGTGGCTTATAAAACACAGAAATTTATTTCTCACAGTTCTAGGGGCTGCGAAGTCTAAGATGAAGGCACTAGCAGATTGACTGATGACAGCCCTCTTCCTCATAGATCTTCTGTAACCTCACATGGTAGAAAAAATGAGTGATCTCCATTGGCCCCTTTTTACAAGGGCACTAATTCCATTCATGAGAATTCTGCCCCCTGACCTAATTACTCTATCGCTCTACCTCCTAATACTATAATCACCCTGTCTCCTAATACTATATGAATACGGGGAGGACACAAACATTCAGACCCTAGCACTCACCTAAAAAGAAACATATTTAACAAGGTTTGAATCCCAACCCAGATTTCACCAATCTATTTAAACATGATTTTTTTTTCACAGCATACTTCCTACTCCTATAGAACATCATTCTGAAGAATAAGCTGTTGCTACATGGATTGAATCATAGTTGATACTCTACTAAAAAGTCTATGATAAAAATTCTGTCCAAAAATATTTTCTTTTTCAAATAATTTAAGAGCACTTAATCTTGCTGCCATTCTGTTTTAAACCTGCTCCAATCAGGCTCACCCCTACAACTTGATAGAAATTGGCATCCAGGTCATTTTTGATATCAGTATTGCTAAAAACAACAATGGTTAGTTCTCAGTCATCATCTTACTGGACTTAGTGGAAGCATTTTACAAGGCTGATCACTTTCTACTTCTTTTTTTCTTTTTTCTTGAGACAGAGTCTCGCTTTGTCATCCAGGCTAGAGTGCAGTGTCATGATCTCAGCTCACCGCAACCTCCACCTCCTGGATGCAGGTGATTCTCCTGCCGCAGCCTCTCAAGTAGCTGGGAATACAGGCACTTGCCACCATACTTGGCTAATTTTTGTATTTTTAGTAGAGACGGGGTTTCATCATGTTGATCAGGCTGGTCTCGAACTCCTGACCTCAAGCAATCCACCTGCCTTGGCCTTCCAAAGTGCTAGGTTTACAGGCGTGAGCTACCATGCTTGGCCACTTTCTACTTCTTGATATATTTATTTCACTTCCTTCCAAGATGCAAAACTCATTACTCACTGGCTGCTGCTTCTCAGATGCCTTTGTAGGCTTCTTATTTTCTTTTTGCATTTTTAAGAGTACCAGGGGACTCAGTTATTCAATTGCTTTTTATATGTCTACACTTTCCCTCAGTAATTTCATCTACTCTCAAAGTTTTAAATATCACATATTTTGACAGTCCCAAAATGTGTATTTCCAGCTTCGCTCTCTCTCCCAAACTTCAGACATATCTCCACCCATTTACTCATCATCTCAAATTTGGTATATCTAAGCTGAACTTCTGATTTTTCCTCCTAAATGTCTTCTTTCTGCAGCCTCTCCCATCTTAAAGGCTACTCTGTATTTCCAGTTACTCAGAACATGAAACTTAGAATCAGTTTTCTCCTCTGTCTTTTACACCTACTTTTGCTTATCTAATCCATAAGCAAATCCTGGTAGCTCTACTTGCAGAATACATCTGGAATCCAACCACTTCCTACCACTTCCACTGCTGCCACCCTCATGCAATGCACAAGCTGCAACAATATCTCATCCTAGAATACTGAAATAGCTTCCAAACTGTCTCCCTATTTCACCATTGCCCCTCTATGTCTATTCTGAACAAAGCAGGTGGAGTGACCCTTTTAAAATGATTTAAAGATCAAGTCATTTATCTGCTCCAAGCTCAGCCATCATTCCAAAGTCAAATCCTTTACAAAGGTTGACAAGGCCCTAGGTGATCTGCTTTCAACCCCTTATCTTTATGAATTAATCTTCTACTACTCTGGTTTGCTTACTGGCCTTCAGTTATGCTCACTTCTTTGCCATTCTTGCAACTTCCCACGTACGTACGCTTCCACCTTCTGTACAAACAATTCCCTTCAAGTCTCTGCTCAAATTTACCTTTTCAATGAGGCCAACACTGACAATCCTGTCAAAAATTGCAACACATCCTCAACCTGCCTGCTCTCCCAATTCTCCTCTCCTGTGCTACATTTTCTTTTTCCATACTTTATCAGTTTATAATTTATTCATATGGTTATTGCTTGTTTTTTTCCACAAGACTGCAATCACCCCCACCACCCTGCTCACCACTTATGGTGTATCATAATGAATAACAGTAAATAGAACTGCACAATAAATTATTTAGGTAGCTCCACATTAGGGCAACCTTTGGAGAGAAGTTTGCGAGGAAGTTGAGTAACAAAGTTGAGATATGAGGAAGAATATGAATTTCACAGGACAAAGTAGGCCTGCATAGTAGGGAACACATGTACCACGTATCTCTTACCTCCCATTGCCTTTGGCTATTAGATGTAATTGTAAACCAAATGTGAGTTCACATTACTTCATCTGTTCTGTCTGACACCATCATTAAAGAAATCCTGAAGTAAACAGGTTAAGACAAGAACTGTATTTGTTGAAGCAATATTCTATTTAAAAAATCTGATACTAGAATCTTAAATTCTTTCAATCTCTTAATTATATTGTCAGGGCTACTCATTAGGGCTTCTTTTCCTAGCTGTCAGTTTTCCTTAAATGTCTGACATTATTTGGACATCAGTGTATTTATGAAGGATTAGATCAAATTGCACAGATAGCTGAGAAAAGCAGTTATGTGTCTGCATTAAATCTCTTTTGAATAGCAGCGGTGGTTCTCAGTAAATTGCCAGGCAGTGGCCAATCACAGCTCACTGCAGCCTTAAACTCCTGAGCTCAAGTGATCCTCCCACCTCAGCTTCCAGAGTAGCTGGGACTACAGGTGCATGCCATCACACCCAGCTAAATTGTCAAGGTTTTTTAACCAGCAGGTACCCACAGGTATGTGGTCTGCATGCAGAGAAGTTGTTTCCCACCAAGCCAACATAAGGAGGCTTTAATTTGGGAGTGCCGCATTTCTCACCAGCACCCTCTTGACCTTCAAGTGAAAATTCACTTCACTTCTACTCTGCCTTCACCTCACACCCTAATACTCTCAACTGGGAAGTCTTCCCCCAAATAACCCTTCTTTCAAGACTTGTTTAGTCCCTTGCCTGAGGAAAAAGTTACTTTTGTTAACAACTGTTTACCTGGAGGAAGTCGTAAACAGCAGAGCTTTCCAATGCAGTTCTTCAGTAAATTTAGTATGAATGAATTCTACCTCACCCAAATCCAATCCTTAAAGCTTCTCCAGGACATCCTGATTGTGGTTTTTCTCATTTATTTCCCAATCCACACTCTTCTGCTTTATATATTACTGTAATGTTTCAAAACTTGATTTTTTTTTAATTGGCTACAGATAATCCTCAGCCCAAAATTCAAGGTATCGCTAATTTTATTATCAAACAAAACTAGTAGATATAACTTCCAGGAAATAAGTTACATAAATATAACAGAATAACTTCATTTTCTTAAGCTTCAAATTAAAGATGATTAAGAAATACGGCTTTATGTAAAGTTTCTGCTTTTTCCCAACCAGGCCTAAAGAAGAAAGAACTGGGAGCAGGAACGCTTGCTCTTAGCAAACAAACACAACAAAATTATAATTAAAAATATCTTTAAGCTATCAAAATGTGTGACAGAAGAACGCAGTAGAAATTGCCAAATGACAGACAAAATCCTATCAGAGTTTTCAGATTAGTCAAAAGTAACTTCATGAATATAGCCTGCGATCAGCATATGTCCCATAGCTTATATGCTCTCTATACCTCCAGAGTTGCATAATAAACGTTTAACAATAAAACAACAATGAAGATCAGGTTGTAAATATTTATATTTCTCTCACAATGTTGTATGAGACATTTGTTTTAATATGTATCCATAGGATTAATACTCATATGGAGTATAATATGGAAAAGTGCAGAACTAAAGAAAAAAGTCTATCTGAAAACAAAAGCACATATTTCTCAGGATTTAAAAATATTGCACATAATAAGGTTGCACAGAAATTACTGGCTGGTTTTACAAACAGAATGAGGTATTAGTCAATCTCTAGATAAAGATGAGTAGCAAGAGGAGAGACTACACACATAAACACATAAATCCATATTAAGACCTAAGAGTGCCTACAACTAAGAAAGAAATGTGAAAAGATATGTAAGTAGCTATGATTTCAACACTACAAAATCATTTTTAGCCTGGAACCAAACACATGACAATCTCTTGGCAATATTTCATAAGTTTTCAACTTTTTTCCAGCCTAAATGACTATGGGCAATAAAACCATTTCATTTACCCCAGTTCTACTGTAGAAAGGCAGAGTGCTGTGGTAAATATCAAACCATCCCTTTCTCAACCTTTCATTAGCAATTAACCAAGATACTGTTCTCCTTTGCTGAATGACTCAATTATACAGTTTCATGTACATTCTGCAACCCAAGTCACAGATGTTATAGAACATGCAACTTTCAATTAGTAAAGGTTTAACTGCAAAAATCATTAGGTTCACACAACTTAAATCTACAATAACTTTTAAAGTTTAATCAGGTAAACTCAATCTTTTCTTGGTAATGAAACTGGTGACATTAGTGAGCCCAAGGGCAGGTAGAGATAAAGAACTAGGCAAAATAATGTTTTTTAAAGAAACTTTCCTAATCAGGGAAATAATTAGCATTTTGTCTACTAGTTGAATGTTGCTGAATTTGTCAAAAAAAAAAACCTTAAATATATTTAATAGCTATATCAAATTGTTTAAAGTGAAATCATGCACTTGTCAAAATAGTTCACAGAAAATTGTTTAGCATCAAAGGTAATGAGGAAGAGTCAACTAGTTGGATTTAGTGAGAACAGAAAAAGAACTACTGTCCTGAACAGTCAGTGTATGTGGTAACCATATTTCCTCTTCGTTGAGTGACAGTCCTGCAGTGCTTGCTAGATCCATGAAATCTATTTTCAGTCTGTACTGTATGCCGATTGGTAGAGTCAAAACCACTAAAAGAAAACATTTTCTCCATATCTTCAAACATGTCATCAAATAATCCAGCTCCAAAAGAAAACTCTTGGAAATGATGCCTTTGTCTACTGGAACCATCCTGGTGTGTCTGGAAATGATTTTCAAAATGCTTCTTGGATCGAGTGTTTTGGTTTTGACCAAAAAAGGCGAAGTCTTTAAATAAGTCATCAAAATTGAAGTTAAATGACCGCTCAAAAGAACTTCCACTACCTCTTTGTCCTTTACCATTAGTAAAAGCAGTGTGTCCAAGTGTATCATACTCTTTTCGTCTATTAGCATCTGAGAGTGTCTCATATGCTGAAAGAGATAAAAATAATTTTAGTAACTGAAGGTAAAATATTCAAAATTACATACATTCAAATCTCTTAAAGTAAGTGAACTGAATATTATTATTTTTGGGAAGAATTTCACATCAGAAATAAAAGGAAAACACTACAAATAAAAGCATCAAGTTAATCAAACTTATAAAACAAGGTAGAAACTTATTAACTGCTGTATTATCAGCAGTTGGCACAATGCCATCTATAATACTCAACAGTTATTAAATGATACCATTACTACAAATAAACACGTGGGCAACAATTACAGAGTTCTTTAATCTTCATATTATTTGTGTGAAATAATTAATTGTATTAAAAAATTAAACCATCAACTATAACCAATTAATAGGAATTAAGATTTTGCACCTCCTTGCTAAAGTAAATGTTTAATTCTAACTCCCTGCTCGGTTACCTTCACCCAACAATAATTACTGAATGCTCAGCAGGTGCAATTTGTTCTAGAGCTAGTCCGAAATCAAAATTTGTTTCAATTTTTTTTTTAAAGACAAATATGGCTTTGAAACGCAGATCAAGTGAATAAAGCACTTTAGAGTCTAGTTTACTTTTTAAGTATTTAATGTTTAAAATGGTAAAATATTCTGTTTCATAAGTGAGTTGATAAGAATTTTGGGTACCTAAAATTCTTTTTGTCACAGAAACAACAGTGATCTTATAAATAACATAGAATAATAGATTTTCAATACGTTTAGATATGTATACCAATAAAATTATCTATTATTCTTTCATGTATTTATTCAGGAATCAAAGCATCTGTAATAAGAAAATAATCTCAGGGAATCATGCAATACCTATACATAAATCCCACTCCACCTATGATTCTCCTTACTAGTTAATAGTCATGACACTTCAGAGATTGTCATTTATTTACCTTCTGCAATCTCTCTGAATTTTGCTTCAGCATCCGGGCTCTTATTTTTGTCAGGGTGGTACTTCATGGCCAACTTGTGAAAGGCCTTCTTGATTTGGCGCTCTGATGCCGATTTTGGCACACCTAAGATATCATAGTAGCTTTTTGAGGCCAGAATTAATTCTGTTATCATTAAAATGCAGATTGCAAAGATGAAAAGTGACTGGGGAGTAGCCATTTCTAATATCCTAAAACAGAAAAGAAGAAAAAAATGTTATGGATGGAGCTAATCTTAAAACTTTTTTTTTTTTAAAAGAAATCCAACACAAGGTAAACCTAATGCAGTATCAAAATGTTAAGCATACAGTATCTTGTACCTGTTCACATGTAATTTCACTTATAGTTTTGTAACTCCCAAACTGGCTTAACCTTATTGAGAACAAAAATAATTCTTGGCTTTGCCCACTAATACTCTGGCCAGACAGAAAATTTTCAATAACTGATTTTTAAACAGTTTATATTGAAGATACATCATATGCAAGCATTGAAGAAAAAAAAGAAAATCAAGTAAGATCCCAACCTTCCTTTCAAGAATTCATATCCTGAAAGTAATAATGTATTTAACTTCACAGAAAAAAAAATTAAAAAAAAAAAAAAAGGTGGAGCACCAAAGTAAACAGCCCAGTATATGTAAATTAGTATTAATCTCTCTCTAAAAATTCAGCTTTCAACAGGTGAGCCAAGGACTGCTAGTAGACAATCTTAATATCACAATGTTAATACTGACAATAGTAGAATGTTGTCTTTTTCCCAAATGTAAGATCCCAAATGTTTAACCAAGAAGCATGGCTAAATATTGTTTACAACTCATGATGAACAGAATTTAAGATTTCTGCTACAGCTGCCAGGAAAATGAACTTTGATAATTTCTACTGTGGTTAAGGCAGATTCTTAACCTTCTTTAACACTTCTCAGCAGGTAAAATATTTCTCTTAAACCATTAAAGAAATGTTAGCTTACAATTCTTGACAATACGTACTCAATGACTTGAGATTCAAAACGAAGGGATGGATCCTGTTTTTTTGAATACGGTACCACCAGGGTCCTTAGTAACCTATGATGCCGTAACAACGCTGACGAAAACCACTACGGTTTGTGGAAATTGCCTGGTTTCCTCTCCAGTGGCCTTTCCTGAGAGTAATTAGCAGGCAGGTAGATTACTTATTTTCAGAGACTTACTCGTAGTCACGGGTACCAAGGATCAAGAACCACCTCTCGGTTTAAGGAACACAGAGTGTGTCCCACGGACGCTGCGTCAACTGCAGGTTGCTGCCTAGTCAAAGGGCGGATCTAAAACTGACAGGGAGGCGCCTCACTGGTTCAGTAGACGTTATTCCATGGTCTCAAGGTGGACATCTAATGATTTTTTTTTTTTTTTGAGCTGACTAGTTTTGTATTGTACAGACTTCTCATCCCCAAGACGGCGCCGCCAGCCAGCAGCCCGTGCCTTATTCCCCAGCCTTGGTGGCCGGCTGGGCTGCACCGTCCAACCTTCACCTAAAGGCGACTGGCACCTTCCCTGCCCGCCCAGGCCCCGCCGTAGAGGCCGCCTGAGAACCAGACTCTAATCCGGCGCCCGTGAAAGCCAGCGGCACAACCCAAAACACGATTCTGTGAGGCGGCTCTCTCCGTTCTTCTATTCTCTTGGCCAAAAACATGCAGTCCCTTGTCCCTGCGGCGACCGTGGCGGACACCGAGGCCAATTCAGCTCACAAAGACAGGTCTGCGCTACCCTCCGAACTCCCCTCCCCACGACCCCGGCCTCCTCCCTCACCTGCACCCTCCGACTACTGCTGCTCCTCCACAGAGGCGCTGGCAACCCTGACGATCGGCTCGGGTCGGCTGCTCGGGCCCGGCCCCTCACCGCGGCCTCCCGGAGCTGGCGCGCACCCTAATCTCGGTCCAATACCGACCTAGCGCTCCTCCCTCGTCGCCGGCGCCCAGTCCCCTCTCAGCCAGCTTTCTCACTGGCAGGAGGCAGCCGCTGGCGCCACCACCTCAGAAGACCTACACGAAACGCTTCCCCATTGGCTTCTGCCTCCCCACGTGACTCCGGCGCCCTACGCGCACGTGGAAAACTGTTGTTGCCGCTAGAGCTGTGCGCCACTTCCGGCCCCAACCCCCGAAAAGGCGGTGCTTAAATCGGCGGAGGCGGAAGTGAGTCTATAGACCAGGCGGTGTTCCCGGCAGATGGCAGCGCAGGCGCAGTGGCTCGAGAGGCCTGGATCTGTGGCGCAGCCTCAGTGAGGAGGACTGCTCTGCGCCTGTCGCCGTCCCGGGTTTCCCGGGGCCTCACCCGAATGATGCCCCGCTATTGCGCAGCGATTTGTTGTAAGAACCGCCGGGGACGAAACAATAAAGACCGGAAGCTGAGTTTTTATCCGTAAGTTGTCTGTGGAGTAGAAGCGTCAGCCTCGCCATGAGGCGTTGGACCTGTGGCCTTTGGACTTGGGTGTCTCCTGTCCTCTCTGCCAATGAGTCCTCAGCTACTCCGTACGTGACCCGTCGCCCGCGGGAAGACGGGGGGAAGGCGCTAGTTCAGTTTACCTAGCAATGCCCTTCCTGCGCGAGGACTGCGGGCTGGTGGCGAGGCCCAGGAGCCTGTTTGGGTGTTAACAGTTAAAACAGTAAAGTTTGCGCGGGCTTCTGTGGTTTTCAGAGTCTTTTCCCCACTTCAGATGATCTCATTTCATTGAACAACATTAACCACCATTTAAGATACGTGAAACCTGCGCAGTGGAAAGGTGCACGCAAAGTTAATTTACAGCCCCTGCGAGTTAGGTCCCATAGGTATAATTTCATCCCACTTTTCTCCTGAGGAAACCGAGGCCCGGAATGATTAGGTAACCGACCTTGAAAGTTTAGTGTCAGAGCCAGAATTATAAACTAGTCTTCTGCTTAGGGCTGTAGATACTCTGCAGAGAACAAGGTTTTATTCTGTTATTCAGAATTACTAGAGCCACAATATATTTCCATGAAACTATTAAAGCACTGATTTTTATTCAGAAGTACAGAAAAGCAGTGTCGTATAATAAGTAGGGATCCAGGCTTCAATGCTAGATCCTGGTTCCACTACTTTGTAACTTAATGACCTCTTGGAAATTAAGCTTTGGTGTCTCACATATCTCATCTATAACGCGGAGATGTTAATAGTACTTACATGATTCATAACACATGAAAAGCAACATATTTAAAATACTGCATTTCCATTTTTTCTTGTATTTGAAAACAATTCGTTTAGATCTAACCTGGTTCAGATTTTCAGCCGTTGTTTTCTGCCCATTTTACTTTAGACCTGAAGGACTTATTCACTCATGATTCAACTGCTTTCCAGTATTTTAATTAATGGGGGGGAAAAAAAACTGATAACCCCACCGGGTGCGGTGGCTCACGCCTATAATCCCAGTACTTTGGGAGGCCGGGGCGGGCAGATCACCTGAGGTCGGGAGTTCGAGACCAGTCTGACTAATATGGAGAAACCCCTTCTCTACTAAAAATACAAAATTAGCCGGGCGTGGTGGTGCCTGTCTGTGATCTCAGCTACTTGGGAGGCTGAGGCGGGAGAATCACTTGAACCGGGAGGTGGAGGTTGAGGTGAGCCGAGATCGCACCATTGCACCACAGCCTGGGCAACAAGAGCGAAACTCCGACTCAAAAACAAAACTGATAACCCCGAGTAATTCACAATCCATGGCAATATTTCCAGAATTGTCTGCCTTGAAGCCCTGCCTCAAGATGCAAAGAGATGTTTGGGGGAGGAAAACAATCTAATACACTTTCAGTTTATAGGAAAATATTACTGTACTAATGGCTCTACCACTGAGAATGTTTGTAGCAAAAGATCATGTTGAACTTGATTTAACCTCGTATTTCCCAGATTTATTTGGCCTTTGATATTGGAGATGAGGTGTAACTCCACACTAAAATTTTTAACTAACCTTTGTGGACCTTACAGTAACTTTTTAGGAAGGAAAAAATAATGCAAGTGAATTGTAAAGATTTTTTTCACTGAAAATGTGAATTTGGTAAAAGTGGTATTATTTCTAGGATTTTTAAAAAAAATTTCGTGTGTAATCCACAAAATAAAAATTTAGTTTTATTCTCCAGTAGCGCCAAACTTGAATTGAATTTACTCATGTTACCACTACAGCAAACTGTAGTTTAAATATATATGAATTTGGGAATTCAGTTAATATAGTGTCCAGTCTGTACTGTGATTATCTTATGCTTTTTGGGGAATTACATAAGACAATGAAACAAAATTATCAAATGAATCAATATAAAGATATAATTTATTCAGGAAACATGATCAAGATTTCTTAGAGATTTACCTGTTGAGGAAGCAATACAATCCAGTTACCAATAAGGATATTCACAAAGTATTTTTTTAATGAGTTGATAACTTAGCATATAGGTACAATGGAAATAATTTGCAAACAGCATCCATATACATGAATTTACAGTAAAAAGCATTATTGTAAAAGGCCTATTCTCATTTCAGTTGTGACAAGAGAAATGAATTTACCAATGGCCAGAAGTAGTCAGGTCCTCTAAAAGAAAATTTGTTTGCCTTTAAAATTAATTTTCTGGTTATGCTTGTCATACTTACAACATAATATTTGTAAAGTTAAAAGTATTTTTAAAACATGATTAATATTGTTTCTGTGGTTAGAATTTCCAAAGGTAGTGTATCTGATTTTTTCCATATGAGGATATCAGGATTAAAAGTTATATCTTACAGAGTACCCAGACTTTCCGTGGCATCTTAAAAAGTTACCACAATTTAAGGGGGAAAAAAATGATGCTACTGCAAAACATAAGCTAAATGTTTGGGATTGGGGTAAGGGAATGTGTAACAGCTACATTTTATATGAGAAACCTTATATTGTTAGTATTCTTATAAACAGGAAATTATGTGGTGTCTTGGACTGTGTTCTTGGAAAATTATCAAATGAAATATAAACCATTTTCAAATATTGTTTTGTATACTTTGACCCAAACCTTTTTAGATTGATAGGAAAAATTTTCTATCAAATTCTGCCATACATTGTAATGTTAGCACCAACTCTAAATCCAGGTTGTCAGGTACAGGAACAAAATGTATACAGCGCTGTCTTGCCATTTGTATTTGATTTGTTTTATGTAAAATATCTGAGAATGTCCCTTTTAACATGTTTCATTCTTGTATCAGAGTTTCTCCTTCAGAACTTGAATTTTGGAGTTCCCAGTTCATTGGTTATAGAAGTGTAGTGCTATTAGACTGGATTACGTATAGATAGAATTAAAGATGATGCTAGTAAAGAGAATATTTTCAGTACTCTTTCAGCTGAATCATTTGTTTGAAATAATTTGTTTGAACAATCTACTTATTTTTTAAATATTAACATAAATTGTAAAGCTTAATACTGCCTTGAATTGTAGACAACAAGCCATTTGACTTGAGGTGGTATTATGAAATACATTTGAATAGGAATTTATAATTTATACAAAGCTCTTTTCTAGTTCTAGGCAAACTGTACAGCAATATAAAAATGGAACATAATCCATAGAAAATACAAATAGATTTTGTCCTTTATAGGAACACATATATTTTACTTGAAGGGACTCTGAATTATGTTCAGCTCTTACCAGATAAGAGCTTTGGCTACATGTCTTACACCTTAGGCCTCTTACTGCAGAGATGATAATGGTACTAGTTGTGATGAAGATACTCGTATTTGGTAGGGATGATTGCCTTCCTCTTGTAGCACTTACTTGATGCATGGGTTACCCAGATATATGGGGTTGGAATTTGGCAAAATTGTAAAAATATAGCGAAGTTTTCCTTTTTTTCTTCTTTTTTTTTTAAATTCCAGATTTCCTCTACATGACAAAGAAAGACTGGAAAAGTGGTTAAAGAATATGAAGCGAGATTCATGGGTTCCCAGTAAATACCAGTTTCTATGTAGTGACCATTTTACTCCTGACTCTCTTGACATCAGATGGGGTATTCGATATTTAAAACAAACTGCAGTTCCAACAATATTTTCTTTGCCTGAAGACAATCAGGTATTACAGTATGGGAGAGGGTAATGCTGAGCAGAGTGGCAGATTGCAGGGTGGCAGGTGATCAGGTGGGAGAGTAAGAGGGAACTATAACTTGGGTAAGCAGATACTTGGAAAAAAGGGAGCACTAACTTGTGCTTTTACTAAAAGTGATAATTTTAAAAAAATTGAAGTCATGAAGCACAGCTTAAGAGAAGCAAGAGATACACATTATTAAGTTATTAACACAAGTTCATGAGTTTTATTTTTTATACTTTCTTTTTTGTGTGTGTGAGACAAGGTCTCATTCTCTCACCCTGGCTGGAGTGCAGTGGCACGATCTCAGCTCACTGCAACCTCTGCCTCCCAGGTTCAAGCCATTCTCTTGCCTCAGCCCCCTGAGTAGCTGGGATTACAGGCGCCTGCCACCACGCCCAGCTAATTTTTGTATTTTTAGTAGGGATGGGGGTTTCACCATGTTAGCCAGGCTGGTCTTGAACTCCTGGCCTCAGGTGATCTGCCTGCCTTCGTCTCCCAATATACTAGTCTTTTGAATGATCTCAAATGTTTCTGTCGTATATTGAATGGGATTAATGCTTTTTAGAAAACACTTTAAGGTATATGTACTTAGAATTTTTTTTTTTTTTAACTAAATTGCTTGGCCAGTGTAGTGCTCAAAATTATATTTAAATAGCACTAGCATAATAAGCCAGTAAAGGTCTTCTTTTTCAGAACATGAAAATATTATTTTCTAGGGAAAGGACCTTTCTAAAAAAAAATCCCAGAAGAAAAACTTGGAAGATGAGAAAGAAGTGTGCCCAAAAGCCAAGTCAGAAGAATCATTTGTATTAAATGAGACAAAGAAAAATATAGTTAACACAAATGTGCCCCCTCAACATCCAGAATTACTTCATTCATCTTCCTTGGTAAAGCCACCAGCTCCTAAAACAGGAAGTATACAAAATAACATGTTAACTCTTAATCTAGTTAAACAACATACCGGGAAACCAGAATCTACCTTGGAAACATCAGTTTACCAAGATACAGGAATAGGTGGTTTTCACACATGTTTTGAGGATCTGAATTCTACAACCATTACTTTGACAACTTCAAATTCAGAAAGTATTCATCAATCTTTGGAAACCCAAGACGTTCTTGAAGTAACTACCAATCATCTTGCTAATCCAAACTTCACAAGTAATTCCATGGAAATAAAGTCAGCACAGGAAAATCCGTTCTTCTTCAGCACAATTAATCAAACAGTTGAAGAATTAAATACAAGTAAAGAATCTGTTATTGCTATTTTTGTACCTGCAGAAAATTCTAAACCTTCAGTTAATTCTTTTATATCTACCCAAAAAGAAACTATGGAAATGGAAGACATAGACATCGAAGACTCCTTGTATAAGGATGTAGACTATGGGACAGAAGTTTTACAAATCGAACATTCTTACTGCAGACAAGATATAAATAAGGAACATCTTTGGCAGAAAGTCTCTAAGCTACATTCAAAGATAACTCTTCTAGAGTTAAAAGAGCAACAAACTCTAGGTAGACTGAAGTCTTTGGAAGCTCTTGTAAGGCAGCTAAAGCAGGAAAACTGGCTATCTGAAGAAAATGTCAAGATTATAGAAAACCATTTTACAACGTATGAAGTCACTATGATATAGAATAACTAGGTTTTAAAACTATGATTGTTAAATAAGCTTTTTCCAGCCAAAGCAAACTACATGTAAAGTAAACTTTTTCCTGTATAAAATTCTCATCTTAACCTGTGAGAGTGTTGTAAAGTTATGAACTGTATCCTATTCTTGTAATGCTGATTTAAGAAAAACGAGAGAGTTGGGCTGGAAAGAAAAGCAGTTTTATTACTTTATACTTTTCCAAATTAAAATTTAGCACATAAAAGGATTCAGTTATAACATGAGAAAACAAAGAAGTGGTCAAAGAGCACAGATTAGAAGTCAGGTTCAGGAATCAGTCCTGGGTCTACTACTGGCATATGACTTGGGCAAGTTACTTACGATTGTGCCTCAGTCCCTAATTTGTAAAATAAGCACTTACTAGATTTCTAATCGGTTCTTTATAGAGCCTTCCCTTTTTATTAAGATACTTCTATTAGAACACATTTTCTATAAGATAATGCATACTTAATACTAGAAGTTGGCTAGAATTTGATGATACTAACTATGTATTATTTTCAATATTGAATTCTGCGGTGTTTGACCTTTTGGCTGTAGTTATATATTACAGTTATATATCTGTAATAGAAAGGAAGATAAAACTTTTTTTTTTTTTTTTAGATGGAGAGATGGAGTCTCACTCTGTAACCCAGGCTGGAGTGCAGTGGCCTGATCTCAGCTCACTGCAGCCTCTGCCTCCTGGGTTCAAGTGATTCTCCTGCCTCAGCCTCCTGAATAGCTGGGATTACAGGTGCACACAACCACACATCTGGCTTATTTCTGTATTTTTAGTAGAAACGGGGTTTCACCATGTTGGCCAGGCTGGTCTCGAACTCCTGACCCCAGGTGATCCACCTGCCTCGGCCTCCCAAAATGCTGGGATTATAGGCATGAGCTACTGCGTCTGGCCAAGATAGAACTTCTATAATTTTATGCCAGTTGAACTAAAGGAACCACCCATTAGCCCAGTTCTTAGGAGAGGTACTTCAAACTTGAAAGAATAACTTATATGTGGCTAACCATCAAATACATAGTCATCTAAGCTTCTAAATGTTCTGTATTTATACAGTTATATTTATAAACCAAAAATTTTAATGAGGTTAATTTTAAATATATTTTAGAAATCACAGTTTGTATCTGTTTCTTAGTAGGTGTGGCTTTTAAAATATGTGCTTGTTCATTGTTAAATTCCAGAATAATAGAGTAATACTTAATACTGTACATTCCCACTTATGTATATTTTATTAAAATTTATAAGCAAGAAATTATACATAAGTGGTCATGATCTTAGGGAAACAAAGAATTTCTCTTAGGAAAGAGAAGTGATGGTAATGTAAATAAAAATACTGTTTATATTCACATGATTTTAAGAAAACTAAAAGCAAAGACTGTAGTAATGACACAAATGTGACAGATGTTTTCTTAAAATTGGCAGTCAATATAATTATGTTTCTGCCTATGATATTGAGGAAGTTCTGTCAGTCTGATTCTTAAGTTTTCTCATCTGTTAAGTAGATGATACTATTACTTACCTTAAAGGGTGGCTTTAAGAATTTTGTAAGGAACAAATATGTTTTTGGTTCTGGAATATAGGAGGTGCTCAATAAAAGTTGATGCTGAATGGCAAATAATATTCTAATTGTTTTGTAAATGCATGATTATTATTTTTGGCCATATTTGACTTAGTTTCATTAGGCTAATATTAATTGGTACTGTATGAAAGTGTGTCAGCTAATTATAAAAAATTAGAAGTGTCTTAGGTGACGATGGGGGAGAAAACTTAAAATCTTTGCATAAATTATGGGTAGATAATTGATAGAATTAATACAGTGTTATTAAGTATTCCCATGTGTTTTGCGAATACTTAATTTAAAATAATATGGATGAAAATAATCTTGAGTCATAATAAAGAAATGATATATTAACTTAAGTTTCAACAGTGTACATTGTAGTAATTTTCTGTTTAAAGTTACAGGTTCCTCAGGGAAAACTTAAACTAGCTGTATTTCTTTAATAAATTATAAGTAAAGGTTGACTATATCTTCTCTGAAAATCCAAAATGCTCCAAAATCTGAAACTTTTTGAGCAGGAACATAACATGCAAAGGAAATGCTCACTAGGGCATTTCAGTCTTCAGATTTTTGAATTGGGGATGCTGAGCTGTTAAGTGTACTGCAGATATTTCAAAATCTGAAAAACAGTACCCTTTCTGTATTCATGTCCATCCTTATTCTGATTATCTGGACCATAGTAATCGTTCTCCGGTAAAACTTTCAACAACATTGCTCTTTTGCCTATTGTTCTCACTTGCCTAAACTACATTCCTGGTTGAGTTCAAATATCTCTTTGCCTTTTCTCTTCCTACATCAGAAGAGCTGGTAGAATAGAAAAAATAAATCACATGATTGGGCAGACTTGATTATAGATTCATGACCACAAATCAGATGAGCCCAGCAGTGTTACTGTATTTTTCTGGTAAGTTCATAACCCCACTCTCAAATTCCCTCTCTCACTCCTTCCTTTCCTGACTCTCCTTCCCACTTGCCCAAGATGAGGATCTCATCACATGCTTCATTTAGAAAATCAAAACAATCATTAGCTCATCCTGTCTCTTATAAGGTCATTAATGGTCTTAAAACTAAAAACCAGAAATTATTTTTATTCCTGTATTTATTCGTTGAGGCCTAATGGATACAGGGTACAGTATTTATTGCTGCCCACATCAGAATGAAAAAAAATTGTCATTTCACAGTAATTTGTTTCTGTAGAAACCCACAATCATCCATGTAAAGGAATGGGCTGATGAAATTCAGTACTTGTCACCTGAGGCAACAAATTTGTTCCTAAAACATACATTCTAAAATTGAAAGATTTCGTAGGATTTGGAGTAAGAAAGTCTTCAGAAATTTGTGAACCTCCTGAAAACTACAGTGAATATTCCTCAAAATCTGAATGGAAGAAAGTAAGGGTAAATGAGATGGATGAAAGGGAAGAAATATAGATGAAAGGATTGATTGATGGATGGATGGATAGATGGGTGTGTTTAGGCTCCACCTTCTTGTTTAACAACTATTCTTTCCTAGGTAGTAGCTAGAGTCCGAGTATGAACAAAATCCAGTGAGGATTCTACAATCCCCTCAACCTAAAGGAGCAGAATGGGAAATCTTGTGAACTGAATCTGGATTCCTCACCCCATCTCAGTAAATAAGATACCTTAATTACTAAAAGACCCTCATCCGGTACAGATGTGTATCTGAGACAAGTCTCAATTAAGAAAGTTTATTTTGCCAAGGTTAAGGACGTGCCCTTGACACAGCCTCAGGAGGCCCTGATGGCATGTGCCGAAGGTGATTGGGGTACAGCTTGCTTTTATGCATTTTAGGGAGACATGAGACATCAATATGTGTAAGATGTACATTGATTTGGTCTTCTGTATAATAAGAGAAACACTCCCATATTTTCATGCTAGAAGTCATTCTCTAAAGCAAACATTCCTATTCAGACTTTCATTCTCTGTCTTTGACTCCCTCTAGCTCCCACACCCTATGTTAAGGGCCTCCAGCCTGCCCTGCATCCCAGAGCTTTTGGCTGTGATATTGACTCAATCTTATGTATCTATGCTGTAACTTTTACCAAAGTGTTAGCTTTTCTATCCATGACTGTATGTATCTGTGTTTTGTTCCCCCTTTAAGCATTGTGGTACAGCACTGTATTTTTGTCAGCGTTACAAACATTTCAGAAGGGCTAGATAGCATACATTCAGGTAACAGAAACATGATGAGTATTTCACTATAGCAAATGGAACTGACAGATCTTAAATGTATTTTAAATGTTCTTATAGATGTCTTTTAAACTGTATTTTAACATAAGCAAAATATTTTGGGTAAATTCTTAACATGTTATTCCCTTTACTTTTTAATAACATTACCTAAGAAGATAAAAATATTAAAACTACTTTTTATTTCATGATAACCACACAGCTATGCTATGTCAATGAACACACATTTCGATATTTCTGTATATTTGAAATAGAGATTACAATAATATTTAAAAGAAAATACAAGATTAAAAAATTAGAGGCCAGGCGTGGTGGCTCACGCCTGTAATCGCAGAACTTTGGGAGGCCAAGGCTGGCAGATCATGAGGTCAGGAGTTCAAGACCAGCCTGACCAACATGGTGAAACCTCGTTTCTACTAAAAATACAGATATTAGCCAGGTGTGGTGGTGTGTGCCTGTAATCGTAGATACTCAGGAGGCTGAGGAAGCAGAATTGCTTGAACCCGGGAGGCGGAGGTCGCAGTGAGCCCAGATCGCACTACTGCCCTCCAGCCTGGGCAACAGAGCAAGACTCTGTCTCAACAAAAGAAAACTACGTACATAAAACTTATCTACAAGTGGCCCTTAAAAAGGCAGGAAAGTTTTATTGATTAATAAAGTGGATTTTTCAAGATTTGCTAGGTTGAAAGTGACACGGTTTTTGCCCTTAAAAGAACTTAAATATGATTTTCATTTTAGGCATTTGATGTGGTTTGACTCTGACCCCACCCAAATCTCATGCCAAATTGTAATCCCCATGTGTTGGAGGAAGGGTGGTCTGGTGGGACATGACTGAATCATGGGGGAAGACTTTCCCCTTTCTAGTCTCATAGTAGTGAATGAGTTTCCATGAGATGTGGTTGTGCTACAAATGTGTAGCACTTGCTGCTTCACTCACTCCCACTCCACCAAGTGAAGAAGGTGCTTGCTTCCCTTTTGCCTTTCCACCATTACTGTATGTTTCCAGAGTACTTCGCAACCATGATTCCTGTACAGCCCATGGAATTGTTAGTGAAATAAACCTCTTTTCTTCAGAAATTAACCAGTCTTAGGTAGTTCTTTATAGCAGTGTGAGAACAGACTAATTCAGAAAATTGGTACCAGGAGTGGGGTATTGCTATAAAGATATGTGAAAATGTGGAAGCAGCTTTGAAACTGGGTAAGGGGCAAAGGTTGGAACACTTTGCAGGGCTCAGATGAAGACAGGAAAATGAGGGAAAGTTTAGAACTTCCTAGAGACTTGTTGAATGGTTGTGACCAAAATGCTAATATGATATGGACAGTGAAGTCCAGGCTGAGGAGGTCTGATGGAGATGGGGAATTTATTGGGAACGGGAGTAAAGGTCACTCTTGCTGTGCTTTAGCAGAGAGACTGGTGGCATTGTGCCCCTGCTCTAGGGATCTGTCAAACTTTGAAGCAGAGAGAGATGGGTTAGGGTATCTGGCAGAAGAAATTTCTAAGTAGCAAACCATTCAAAATGTGACCTAGCTGCTTCTAACAGCATATACTCAGGCATGAACAGAGAGATTACCTGAAACTTGAACTTACATTTAAAAGGGAAGCAGAGCATAAACGTTGGGAAAATTGCAGCCTGGACATGTGGTACAAAAGAAAAAACCATTTTCTGGGGAGGAATTAAAGGCTGTAGAAATTTGCATAAGTGAAGAAGAATCAAATGTTAATAGCCAAGACAATGGGGAAAAGGCTTCCAGGGCATTTCAGATACCTTCGTGGCAGCCCCTCCCATCACAGGCCTGGAGGCCCAGGACAGAAAAATGGTTTCATGGGACAGGCCGAGGGCCCTGCTTCTCTGTGCAGACTCGAGACATGGCACCCTGCATCCCAGCTGCTCCAACTCCAGCTGTGGCAAACAGCTCAGGCTGTTGCTTCAGAGGGTGCAAGCCCCAAATCTTGGCAGCTTCCATGTGGTGTTGGGACTGTGGGTGTGCAGAAGGCAAGAGTAGAGGTTTGGAAGCCTCCACCTAGATTTCAGAGCATGTATGGAAATGCCTGGATGTCCAGGCAGAAGTCTGCTGCAGGGGCAGAGCCCTCATGGAGAACCTCTACTAAGGCAGCACAGAGTGAAAATGTGGGGTTGGAGCCCCCACACAGAGCCCCTACTGGGTAATTGCCCAGTGGAGCTGTGAGAAGAGGGCCTCCGTCCTCTAGACCCCAGAATGGTAAATACACCGACAGCTTTCCCCATGCACCTGGAAAAGCTCCAAGCACTCAACTCCAGCCCATGAAAGCAGCTATGGGTGCTGTACCCTTTAGAGTCAGAGGGGAAGAGCTGCCCAAGGCCTTGGGAGCCCATCCCTTGCATCAGCATGCCTTGGATATGAGACATGGAGTCAAAAGAGATCGTTCTGGAACTTTGACATTTAATGACTGCCCTGCTTGGTTTCAGACTTGTATGGAGCCTGTAGCCCCTTTTTTGGGGCCAATTTATCCCTTTTGGAATGGGAGAATTTACCCAATTCCTGTACCCCCATTGTAGCTTGGAAGTAAATGACTTGTTTTTGATTTTACGAACTCATACGCAGAAGGGACTTATCTCAGATGAGACTTTGAACTTTGACTTTTGAGTTAATGCTGGAATAAGTTATGACTTAGGGGGACTGTTGGGAAGGCATGATTGTGTCTTGAAATGTGAGAAGACCATGAGATTTGGGAGGGGCAAGGGGAAGAATGATACGGTTTGGCTCTTCATCCCCACGCAAGTCTCATCTCAAATTGTAATCCCCATGTGTGAGAGGAGGGGCCTGGTGGGAAGTGATTGAATCATGGGGGTGGACTTTCCTCTTGCTGTTCTCATGATAGTGAATGAGTTTTCACAAGATCTGATTGTTTAAAAGTGTGTAGCACTTCCTCCTTTCTCTCCTGCCCTGCCATCTGAAGAAGGTGCTTGGGCTGAGCACAGTGGCCCATGCCTGTAATCCCAGCACTTTGGGAGGCTGAGGCAGGTACATGACCTGAGGTCAGGAGTTCAAGACCAGCCTGGCCAACATGGTGAAACCCCATCTCTTCTAAAAATACAAAAATGAGCCAGGCAAGTTGGTACTCGCCTGTAATCCCAACTACTCAGGAGCCTGAGGCAGGAGAATTGCTTGAACCTGGGAGGTGGAGGTTGCAGTGAGCCAAGGTCATGCCACTGCACTCCACCGTGGGTGACAGAGTGAAATTATGTCTCCAAAAAAAAAAAAAAGGAAAAGAAAGAAAGAAGATGGTGCTTGCTTCCCTTTCACCCTTCCACCATCATTGTAGGCTTCCTGAGGCCTCCCCAACCATGCTTCCTATACAGACTATGGAACTGTGAGTCAATTAAACCTCTTTTATTCAGAAATTACCCAGTCTCAGATAGTTATTTATAACAGTATGAGAAGAGACTAATACAACATTAAAGTTTATGCTGTCTTTTTCCTTTGAAAGAAGGTGTTAAAAATCTGTTGTTTGGGGCCGGGCACAGTGGCTCACGCCTGTAATCCCAGCACTTTGGGAGGTTGAGGTGGGTGCATCGCCTGAGGTCAGGAGTTTGAGACCATCCTGGCCAACACAGCGAAACCCCTTCTCTACTAAAAATACAAAAAATTAGCTGGGCATGGTAGCGGGCACCTGTAATCCCAGCTACTTGGGAGGCTGAGGCAGGAGAATCTCTTGAACCTGGGAGGCAGAGGTTTCAGTGAGCCAATATTGCACCATTGCACTCCCCCTGGGCAACAAAAGTGAAACTCTGTCTCAAAAAAAAAAAAAATGGTGTTTGAAGTAATCAATGGGTTTGACCATTTTTAATGGTCACTAATTAGCATACTGGCTCTCTAGCCTAGGTAGGCATATTTTAACAGTGCAAAAGCCAGTATTATATATAACAACAATCAAATAGACTCTATAATGAAAATTTTTAAGTGATTAATGACTATCTGTGGATTAGAGGTGTAAATAAGGTCTGGAACATTTATGGCTAAACACAAAATAGATTTTCATCATGTTTCAAATCTGGACTATTCAGTACAATTTATTGTTTTTAAAATCTATTTATCTGTCTTGACAGATATAGCTAAAAAGTAAAAGGAAGGTATTGAGAAGGGGGATATACACCAGAAACAGACTATAGTAGCAAAGAATAAGGAAGTTAGCTATGAAAATAAAGAGGAAAAGATGAGTTCTATGAGTCACAAATGAAAAAGTGACCGTATACCTCAGAGAAATAGACTAGATGGATGGATGGATGATGCAGATAAATGAGGCTACTTAAAGATCTGTATATAATATGGCACTTCTTTCCTCTCTGGATACTAGTAATGTAACAAACTTAACATATTAAAGTGTTACTAATTTCCCATGATATTTTTGACAGTATTTCTAATCTAATTTCTCTAGATAGAGATTAACCTAGAATTGCCTAAAATGAGTCTGCACTAAGTTTAAGCTCTCTAATTTGTCAGTTATGTCAGGGCTCCCATCCTTTATCTTGGTGTCTCCTATCTTACCCACATCACTCTCAACCCAGCCCATCTTGAAAAATCTACTCTAATCAATGAAGACTTTCTACCCTATTTGCATGCATTAATTCCCAATATTTTATTAAGAGAAAAGCATATAAAGATCACTGTAAATACACATCACATGTTGTCTTCATCCAAGTTATGCTGCTGTAACAAAATACCTGAGACTGGGTAATTTATGAAGAATAGGAAGGGTTTTTTTTTTTCCCCCCCACAGTTCTAGAGGCTAGAAAGTCCAAGATGAAGGCACTGGCATCTGATAGAACTTTCTTGCTGCCTCATTCCATGGCAGAATGGGAGGGAGAGTTAGGGGGCCAAACTCACCCTTTTATAATGAACCCACTCTTGAAATAACATCACTAGTCCATTCATTCTGCCCTTATTGAGGATTGTTTCCAATACATGCTCTTTGAAGGACACATTCAAAATACAGTATATGTCATGGTTGAAAAGTGCAAATTCTAAGTCTCTTTGCCATCAATCACATGAATATTTCTATTTCATGTTCACTCGGTGGCAACTAGAGAGAGGGCAGTTAGAGGCAGATGGACAACTGGAATTCTGCAGGGCTAGGAAGAGAATGGAACTGCCACTGGGAAATAGGCCCTCTTGTTTTCAGAGCAGAAGCTTCTGGCAATCCTCTGCAAGGTTCACTGCCACTACTACGAGTAGCAGCCTACCTCTGTCAAATTGCCCTATGTCTGAGAGCAGCACCCCCTGGATTTTATTCTTGACTGAGTTTTCAGGAACTGAGACCTATATTTTTGGTATGGGCAAAAGGAAACTGAAGTTCTTACAATTCAGTCACAACTCAGTCACAGGAAACAAAGGTTCAAAATTTCAAATCCATGGAAGGAGAAGTGGAGTTCCAAAGAGTAAGTACAAATAAAGCTTCCTGGACAGAATTAGGCAAAATATAGTTGGAAGCACTAGAAGTGCAATTATGGTTATGCTGGTTTATGGAGGGCCTTCAGTTAAGAACCAGAGACAGAGCTGTAGGACACAGCTATTAAGAGCAGCATCAGCCAAGTACACTGGCTCAGTGACTGTAATGCCAGCACTTTGGGAGGCCAAGGCAAGAGGATCACTTGAGGCCAGGTGTTTGAGACGAACCTGGGCAACATAGCGAGACCCCATCTATAAAAAAAAAAAATTTAAGAGAGCAGCATCGAGGGCCTCAACTGAAGACATTGTAATTTAGTAGACCTAGGAAGAATTGTTGCTGCATTTTAGTAATTGTCAGGTAATACTATTGTGTGTGGTTCTTGGACCACATTTTAAGAAACGGAGCCTTAGAAAAGTAGTGGCTCCATTCCTGATGGGAATGCCTCTTCATTTATTTCTACTAGTTCTATTTTTTTATACCACTGCCAGTTTTTCATTCTTCTCTAACTCTTCTGAAATACAGAAATCTATATACAAGCTAGAATGTAATAAAGTATTATTTTATGTATAAAGAGTTTATGTAATTTGCCATTTGAGATAGCAAATACAACATACATACTTCTCTCTTCTCCCACCTTATATGCCACAATAACAACTGTAAAGAGATTTTTTTTTTTTTTCCCTGAGACAGAGTCTCGCTGTGTCGCCCAGGCTGGAATGCAGTGGCGTGACCGTGGCTCACTGCAACCTCTGCCTCCCGGGTTCAAGCGATTCTCCTGCCTCAGCCTCCTGAGTAGCTGGGATTACAGGTGTGCACCACAACGCCCAGCTAATTTTTGTATTTTTAGTAGAGACGGAGTTTCACCATGTTGGCCAGGTTGGTCTCGAACTCCTGACCTCAGGTGATCCATCCCCCCTCGGTCTCCCAAAGTGTTAGGATTACGGGCGTGAGCCACCACGCCCAGCCTAAGAGAGATTTTTAAAAGGTAAAACCCACGAGGGCAAGGTGAAAGAGGAAGCAAACACAACAACATTTTGGAAGCTGGAAAGTAGACGTATGAGTAGTAGCTGTCTTTGTGGTCCTGAGATTCCTGAGTCAACAAGAAGAAAAGCCAACAAATAAACCCAATTACTATTACAGAACCCAAAAGGCTTAGTAATTGAAATCAACAGATACCTCTGGAATTGGGGAGTGTGGGGTGCTTAACGCATGTTTAAAAAAAGGATTGGTTAAAGTTTATTAAGAAGCAGTTGTCACCCCACACAGTTTGGTAGCTGTTTCGCTCCTTACCTGGCAAAAGATCGGAAGTTTATTCCCTAAAAAGGTTAAAACAGAGGGTCTCTAGCTGGGCAGGGGCGTTATACTGAAAACAGCGATTAAGTGAAAGTGTATATACCGAATGGTGAGCTCCAAGCCCCATCCCACCCAGCCTCTATCACATACTCAGTTCCCAGAACTCTAGCAATCAAGTGTATACTCCCCAGGCAAAAGACTGAAGGTGTTTTCTCTGGAGAATTTGACGTCGGGTAGGAGACTCCAACTGGGTCCCGCTAAGTCACTCTGCAACAGTGATTCTCAATACTCCCTGTGCATTAAAATCACCTGGGAAGTTTTAGAAACTTTTCCTGGCCTGGGCTCTACAATCAGAGAATCTCATTCAATTGGTCTGGTTTAAAGCCTGAGCATCTATATTTTTTAATGTTTTCCAGGTGATTTTAATGAACAGCAAACGTTGAGAATCATTGCTGTACAGTGAAATTTAGGGCAAGACTCATCCATGGGTACAGAGTTTTTCACCAGCTTTTAAATGTTCTGTCCACTGATAGTCAACAGACAATTGAGAAGGGCAGTTAATAATAAAGATGTGGCTGTCTTAGTATATTTTCTACTGGTATAACAGAATGCCTGATGCTGGGCAATTTACAAAGAAAAACATTTCTCCAAAGGCTGAGAAGTCCAAAATTAAGGTGCCAGCATTTGATGAGGGCCTTCTTGCTGCATCCTTATATGGAAGAAGAGCGAGAGAGGATGAACATTGTGTCTTCATATGGCAGAAGAGTGAAAGAGAGGGAACACATTCTTGCAAACCCCTTATATGGTGACAATTCATTCATGATGGCAGAGCTGTCATGACCTAAACACCTTCAAAAGGCCCCAACTCCCAACACTATTGCACTGGGGATGAAGTTTCCAACACATGAATTTTAGGAGACACATTCAGATCATGGCATGGCCCAAATAAATAAGTAAAAAACAGCCACTTAGCGAAAACAGATATGTAGTCATCAGAAAACAAAGAAACTATATAGTTAATGTTCTTTCTGAGCAAAGGCTATATTGCATTTCTGAAAACAAAAACATGATATCTTTTAGAAAAGGAATATTATAAAAACATAAAGAGCTCTAGCAATTTAAAAAAGTTATAAATGAAAAGTTAATAGGAGAGTTAGAAGATTAAAGGTGAAGGAATCTCCCAAAAAGTAGAACAAAAAAGCCAAGAGATAGAACGGAAGAGACCCAAATAAGAATTGTGTCCCCTGAAAATTCATGTGTTGAAGCCATAAAGCCCAGTATCTCAGGACGTGATTGTATTTGGAGACAGGGCCTTTAAAGAGATTAGGTTAAAATGAGGCCATTAGGGTGAGCTTTATTGCTATCCAACTTAGGTCCTTATTAGAAGAGAAAATTTGGACATACAAAAAGACATGAGGGATGCAAGGGCATCCTAGAAAGACCATGTGAGGACACAGTGAGAAAGTAGCCATCTGTAATATAGGGAGAGAGGCCTTAGGAGAAACCATACCTACTGATACTTTGATCTCAGAACTGTGAAAATAATTTTTCTGTTGTTTAAGCCACACAGGCTGTCCTATTTTGTTACATCAGTCCTAGAAATCGAATACATCCAGGAGACTCAATATCCACATAATGGGCATTTTAGAGAATTGTAATAGAAAAAAAATAATGGAACAAAGAAAATAGTAACAGAAGTAATGCAAGTGATTTTTTCTGGACCTGAACATGCTTTCCAGATGGAATGACCCATTATGTCCTGAGAACAATGGGCAAAAACAAGTACTTAAACAATGCACATTATTTTTTAAAGTCAGAACTATAAATATAAACCAAAGATTTTACAGACCTTCAGCAAGAAGAAAAAAAAAGACACAAAGGGTCAAGAATAGAGTAGCTTCAAACTTCTTAATAGCTACACTGGAAGCAAAAAGTAAAAAGATTAATAATCTGAAAATTCTGAAGGAAAAACATTTCCAGGTAGAATTAATTCTGTATATCCAATGTCTCAAAAAATTGCTTCCTCTGGACCCTTTCTAAGGAAGCTGTTGGAAAATGTATTCTAGGGAAATAAGGCCATAAAAGAAAATCAAAAAATTGTTTATCTTCTGGAATGATTGCCTAGATGATAGTTTATTATTCAATTGATCTAGAGATGAAAATAGGAAAAAAGGAAATTCAAATCAAGAAAGAAGCAAAAGGAATTCCAAGCTGGTGGTGAAGGAAGGCCCCAATACAACATGCCTAGAGAGCCACCAGTCCAAATGACAATAGGTCTGGAGGCTCAGAAACATTGAGTTCTTTAAAACAAACATGAAGTTCTTCAAAAGATGAAAATTGTTAGCTCAGAAATATTGAGTTCTTTAAAAGAAACATGAAGTTCTTCAAAAGATGAAAATTGTTAGATTAACTAATGTGTTGAATATCTGGAAAGGAAACTCACTTATCTGGGGCTAGAATTTGCGGTTAAATTAATGATAAAGCACAGAGAAAACTATGCAAATAATCCAGAGTAATATTGACATGAAAAGTGCATGGAAGATCAAACTGTCGTTTCTTCGTACATAACTGCATTTACATGGTCAAAATAACGTAAATACAATATAACCACTTACACAATGTATATTGGGAAGATAGAAGGTAACATAGAAGGGGTGTGTGTGTGTGTGCGTATGTGTATGCTCGTGTTTGTGGTTGGGTCAGAAGCAAGGAGTAGAATGACAAGGTAATTAAACAGAGCAAATCCTCATCTACCATAGTGGAGTGTCAAAAGATAGTGCCTAAATCCAAAACTTTAAAAATATAGGTCAGGTGCGGTGGCTCGGAGGCCGAGGCAGGAGGATCATGAGGTCAGGAGATCGAGACCATCCTGGCCAACGTGGTGAAACCCCGTCTCTTCTAAAAATACAAAAATTAGCTGGGCATGGTGCTGTGTGCCTGTAGTCCCCGCTACTCAGGAGGCTGAGGCAGGAGAATCACTTGAACCCTGGAGGCAGAAGTTGCAGTGAGCTGAGATCGTGCCACAGCACTCCAGCCTGGTGACAGAGCAAGACTCAAAAAAAAAAAAAAAAAAATATATATATATATATATACACACACACACACACGTGTGTGTGTATTAAGCATGTTATTTTGAGAAATATAGGTAAATACACAAAAAATCTGCAGTATCATTAGAAGGGGTTGACTCGAGAGCAGAAAATGAACTAAGACTGCAGGCTTTTGTTTTGTTTTGTTTGTAACAAGGCTTGTAGAACACTGGGTTTTGAAGCGTATGTGTAAGAGCTATGGGCTCACTCCTATTCATCCTTCAGGACTGATATGGTTTGGCTGTGTCCCCACCCAAATCTCATCTTGAATTGTAGCTCCCATAATTCCCATGTGTCCCTGGAGCGACCAGTGGGAGGTAGTTGAATCATGGGGGCAGGTCTTTCCTGTGCCGTTCTTATGATAGTGAATAAGTCTCACGAGATCTGATGGCTTTATAAAAGGGAGTTCCCCTTCACAAGCTTTCTTGCCTGCTACCATGTAAGACATGACTTTGATCCTCATTTACCTTCAGTCATGATTGTGAGGCCTCCCCAGCCATGTGGAACTGTGAGTCAATTAAACCTCTTTCCTTTATAAATTACCCAGTCTTGGATTATGTCTGTATTAGCAGCATGAGAACAGACTAATACAAGGACTGACATATTCGTTATTTTATCTAGAAAGCCTTCATTTGCCCTTCCAGATAACCTTCATATTTAGTTAGCTCCTTTTACTTAGTCCTATTATAATTTCTATCATACAGTGTCATTATTGCTTCTTTACTTGTTTTTTTAATCCCCAAAGTATAAGCTTTTTATGAGCTTTTTAGCTTCATTGTCTAGCACAATTCCTAGTACAAAGTCAGAACTCCATAAATGTTTTTCAGGTGAACAATAGCACCTACTAAGCTGTATTTCAAGAGCCATTTTGCTGGGTCTAATTCTGGCTCCACATTGAGACAGTCAGCATATAAATTAACCAATTTGTAGCTCCATGAGTATGTTATTGTCCCATTATTCAGGCAGGTCCCGTTAAATTATTAACTTGAATTGTAGTGTAAATAATGCTACTTTAAATCTCTCCTGGCATGTTATAACCAGTACCTAGAAAAGGTGCAGTAGCATTCCCTCCAGGGTTGGGGACTGGACCATGGAGGCCTTTAGGAGGGACATTGGATCCTCTAAAATTTAATGTAAAATTTCATGTGATAAGCATTTTTCACAATTTCTATTAAGGTTAAGAAAGGGATAAATTACCCCTCAAAATTTAAACACCACTGCTCAGGGCAATAATATCTTACATCTTACCTTGTGCCATTCTTTAGAGAAACAAAAGCCTTTTACATATTTTCTTATCTAAAAACCCTGAAACATAGAAATGGAAAATTGACTATTCTAGGCAGATTTTAATACACAAACAGCTCAACTATGTGATTTTAATTAATCAGGAATAGAACTAGGACTAAAAGAAAAATTGTCCCATATCTAAAAGCAGGCTTGATAAACTGTACACAGAATTCTTACAAATCTTAGATGAGTACTGCCTCGTAGTTTCATGGAAAATAACTTTTAATGTTCAAATTACTATATAGAATATCAGAAAATAAATTTAGGGATTAAGTAAGTATTCTTTTGGATCACTGAAAAATAGTATGTAAGTTCAATTCTTGCTTTTGGTAACAGAAATATAATTCAAAATGAGAAGCAATAGAGCAGGAGCTAATTTCAGAGAGAACCTAATCTTCAGTTTTATTCGGGGCATGGTTCATGTTTTCCATTAATAAAGATGTGTGGTGTTTAAATATGCACAATGAACTAGAATATTATAAATGTGAAATGAGGTTAATTTCATTGAGGTTGCAACCTTGGTTAGTCTAAATGAAAATGAATTCACTGGCCTAAGACTAAAATGTATGTGAACCACGGTGAAAAATAAGTTAATCCGATCATCAGTGTGGTATTAAAAGATGAGAAAGAATTTTTGAGGGAGTAAAGAGGAACAGATAAAGGACACTATACAAATTGTTCAAACAGTTCCCAGAATTATCATTAAATAAGAAATGTCTATTCCTTTTTGGAACATTAAATAATATGTTCAAGAAGCATTTGTTTTGCCTTGTTAAAACTTGGTGCTTTGAAACACCCTTCAGCATATCAACTTACAGTCTGCCTGGATAGTTTCCTTAATTTGGAAAATGATAAAACACAAAGGGAAAACAATGTTCCTTAATATGGGAGGGGCATAGAGCTGGCATCCAGCTGGGATTTATTTTATTACCAATGCAAGTGAGACTGAAACATCTGGTTTGCATTGGTAATATAATTTAGTGAGTAGTTAGAAGCACATTACTAGGTATCACCACAGAAATGTATTTCTGAAGAGTACTGTAAACAAAGCTTTTTAATAAAAAATAGACAACAACATCAGCTCAAGTCATGCAAAGGTAAACTGTTCATTCCTTAGCAATAGCAAAATACTGAGTGAGGAGACAACACTGTTAAGAATAGAGAATGGAGCACCCTGGTTTTAAACAATAATTCTTGATACGGGAAGAATTGCTTCCAAACTTAGATAAAATGATCCCACAAATTCCTCCTTCTCCTTCTCTTCTTTCTCCTCGTCCCCTTATGCTTCCTCTTCCTATTTTTGATGTTGTTGTTAATCTGGAGCAAAACTGAAACCAGAACTTTTCAGGGGCGGTGGTGTGGGTAAGGGTCCTATGTATTAATGAAGAACCAGTTCAAATATCACCTGTTCCAGGTATACACACCAATTGGTTGTTTATGCCTCTGTCTGAACACATTATATTCATTATTATAAGTAAATCACACTTTGCTGTAATTGCCTCTTTATATATCAGTCTCTTTGACTGCTCTGCAAGTTCCTAAGAGGTGGAGGCCAAAACTTGTTTTTGGCACCTAGCAAGCTCTCAATTTTTTACAGAAAAACATGATGATAATAATAATATGCTATCTCTTGTGGCCTTATCTGATTGATGGATGGTTAATAAAGTGAACTGCATCATGCTTAGGTCTATTTACTATTTAATAAATGCTACTTAATAAGTACTATTTAATAAGTGCTTAGATCTATTTACTATTTAATAAATATTGTAGATCATTAATCTAATGGGAACTTTCAATTGCTCAATCTCAAAACCTGTTGCTAACTCTGTGCTGGCTCTTTTGCCCTACTGTGGCTCTCAACTCTACCCATTTTAACAGCAAATAGAGGAGAAACCATAGAAATTAGAATGTCAAAGGAGACAGGAAATTTAGAAAAGATAAGACTTAAATGAGAGAAAATAAATTTAAGATGTTAAAAATACAGATATCACATTTTCAATTTGAGGTCCCACTCAGAAAGTCACAAAATATTGACTCTAAGACTCCTATTTTCAATTGCAATATATAGAATGATTAACAAATAAATCAATGAAACTCAAAAATGTAATAACCCAACAGTACAAAAGGTGATTTATCAGCCACTCCTAAATTTTCCTTATGTTGGAATTATCTAAATCCTAAATTGAATTTTTAAGTCAAGACTTTGATATTTTTCTAAACAGATACTTTTCTAGACAATTATCTTCATCTTGAATGACTTATCTCTTGATTACGATTTTATTCTATGAAGCTTAAGCTCTACCTAAATTTATTCTATATCTTCACAGATATATTATTCCTAAAAGTGTCTGTAAATATTTCAACTAGTCACAATTTTCACAATGGAACTGACAGCAAATTAAGCGTCACTTGAGACTTAGAGAGAAGCTGCCATTCTATCTTAATGCCATGGAATGTTTGCTGCCAACTCCCTCAAAATAACACAAATTTGCTGTTTACGATTGTTCTGGGAACTATACTAATCTACTAGACATGAAAAGTCACTTTCACTACACTTTAAACACAGTATAGACATTCTTAACACTACATAGTAATATGAATAGCGCTATGCTTCATTTACTGGTCTTTTTAAATCTTATGTCAATTCATTTTATGGAGCAATGTAACTGTTTCTGTCATTCTTGGCAGTGTGTCTATTTTTAAAAATGTAGCCTCAAATTTGACGTAAACTATGGCAATCTATATTTCTCTAAATAAGATAAAAATCAAACTAAACGTAATTTGATTTATTTTTTTTCTGAAAATATCTCTAGCTAGTTTCCTTTGATTGTCTCTTCCTTCTAAACTTGCATTACTGCATTTCAAGTGTGGAATTTACAGAGAATCTAGGCTAGGCATAGTGGCTCATGCCTGTAATCCCAGCATTTTGCGAGTCCTAGAGGAGCGGATTGCCGAAGCCTAGGAGTTCAAGACTAGCCTGGGCAACATGATGAAACCCCGTCTCTACAAAAAATTACAAAAATTAGCTGGGCATGGTGATGTGCCCCTGTAGCTCGTTATTCAGGAAGCTGAGGCAGGAGAATTGCTTGAGCCCAGGAAGTGGAAGTTTTAGTGAGCTGAGACTGCACCTCTACTACTCCAGCCTAGGTGACAGAGTGAGACCCTGTCTCAAAAATAATTAATTAATTAATTACTAAAGATAATTTATGAAGAGTTTATTTCACAAGCGTTTTCTACCCCCCCCTTTGTTGTTGTTGTTATTTACCTATTCTATATCAAAGACCTTCTTTGTTTTTGTTTTTGTTTTTTTGAGATGGAGTCTCGCTCTGTCACCCAGGTTAGAGTGCAGTGGCATGATCTAGGCTCACTGCAACCTTTGCCTCCTGGGTTCAAGCAATTCTCTTGCCTCAATCTCCTGAGTAGCTGGGATTACAGGCACCTGCCACCATGCCCGGCTAATTTTTGTATTTTTAGTAGAGATGGGGTTTCACCATGTTGGCCAGATTGGTCTTGAACTCCTGACCTCAGGTGATCCACCCACCTCAGCTTCCCAAAGTGCTGGGATTTAGATCTACATCTATAGATATAGATGTACATTATGTAGCATGGTGGACTTGAGTGGCATTTTTCCAGGTTCTTTCCCAACTAATTTGTAATATCACAAATGTCTAGATCTATATCCTAAGCAACTTTGTTATCCCCTCCACAGTGACAGAATAGCAATACAAATTCCACAAACTATAAAAGTTCTTGCCAAAACATTTGTTTGAATTTAAGTTTTTTTTTTTTTCCTGATCTTCAGCCAATTCAGACTTATTTTTATGTTCAAGGTGCTGCAATGAACAGGACTCTCAGATTATTGAATGTCATCTTGAAGAGAAAATAAAAACATCTTCACATATAAGGAAATATTTCAGTTGTAACTTAAGGGTTAAGCTGTAAGGTTTTGGCTGGTAAACAAAATGGGCTGGCTCAGATTTCAGAATGCTTTGAAATGCATTTATATGATTGAATGAACCTGCAAAAGGGGATTTGCTTCTTGAGGAATTCCATCTTACTGCTATATTAAAGACCTTTTCACTGGATGCGTACAGAACCCCATACAACTTAAAAGTTACTTTGAGCTTTGCAACTGCTTTTGCCAAGAGAATCATTAGCAAAACAACAAAGGTGAGCATATACATAAGAATGCTAAATTTTAATCAAGTCTCTAGTGCTTTTTAAACAACCTGGATCATAAATTACTTTTGGTAAAAGCCTAAGAACTAATTTGGTTTAGTTAGAACTTATTTAATTGGAAATGATACATGAAGTAATTGAATGTGTCTGTTGTTTTAAATCTTCCTTTTAATTCTTTAATGCAGAATAATTGTATAGCAACAGAAAATACAGTCAGTATCTAAACTCATTGATTCCTTTTCTGCTCAAGGAATGATCATTCTTATTTTGTAAAAAAAAAAAAAAAAGTAGAAATGGTTGCCATTAAACATTCATCTCCTTGGGGCATATTAAAAATCATTACAAGGCTTAAATGGATGCCATGCTTCTATAAAGCTAGGTCTTTTTATTTTAGCTCTAAAGTGGTGTTGTCAAGTTGTTCAGATAACTAGAGAAAATAAAGAGCAGAGGAACTGGAAATTGACTTGAACAACTTAAACTTCCAGCCTTATTTTTAGCTCCAAAGAACGATTTCCAAAGTATTTTTCAAATGCCTTAAAGAAAGTCATTAACTAGAGTGCAGACTTATAAATGGCTTGTAAATACTAAATTGTATATATATTAAAACTTAATGGTGCTAGGTGTGGTGGCTCATGCCTGTAATCCCAGGACTATGGGAGGCCAAGGCAGGTGGATCACCTGAGGTCAGGAGTTCAAAACCAGCCTGACCAACGTGGTGAAACCCCATCTCTACTAAAAATATAAAAAAAAAATTAGGGTGTGGTGGCAGGTGACTGTAATCCCAGCTACTCAGGAGGCTGAGGCAGGAAAATCGCTTGAACCTGGGAGGCGGAGGTTGCAGTGAGCCGAGATCACACCACTGCACTCCAGCCTGGGCAATAAGAGAGAAACTCTGTCTCCAAAAACAAACAAACAAAAACAAAAAAACCAAACCAACAACAACAAAAAAATTAATGGCTAGATGAGTTCATGACCATGTTAGAAAGAGTTCATTTTTCAGAATACACAAAAGTCTATGTCATTAGTAGAGTGTCTTGTATTTGGCAATCATGGTCAGTAAATGAGTAGAAAAGCTATCTTATCACTTGAGACTAGTAAAATAGAGAGATATTTTACTCACTGAGCAGACTAAACTGATTTATGGCTTATAATTGCATTGTGATGCAATAAAAGTTATAATAACTGTTTTTTTATAGATATATAGATCAAAAGCTATATTGTGGACTATTCATATGCATTGTGGAACCTATTTCTCCCTCCCATACCTTGGAGAATTAATTAATTAATTCTCTTATCAACAAATACGTAATGGGCTTTGTATTAGTCAGGGTTCTCTAGAGTGACAGAACTAATAGGATAGCTATATATATTATATATATACACGTATATATCTATATATACATCTATCTATAAAGGGGAGCTTATTAAGTATTAACTCACATGATCACAAGGTTCAACAATAGGCCATCTACAAGCTGAAGAGCAAGGAAAGCCAGTCCAAGTTCCAAAACTTAAGAACTTGGGAGTCTGATGTTCCAGGGCAGGAAGCACCCAGTATGGGAGAAAGATGAAAGATGTAGGCTAGGAGGCTAAGCCAGTCTAGTCATTTCATGTTTTTCTGCCTGCTTTATATTCTAGTTGCTTTGGCAGCTGATTAGATGGTACGGACCAGATTAAGGATGGGCTTTGGCAACACCCTCACAGACACACTCAGGATCAATACTTTATATCTTTCAATCCAATCAAGTTGACACTCAGTATTAACCATCACCAGTCCACCCCTTGTCAACTTGAACCCATACACATCTCCTGAGATCATACATAATCTTTAAGTAAAGATAATGTTAAGGTCATAATTACTCCTAACATAATACAACTATTCTTTGTACAACCAGAAATGCACCAATCCCAAACCCAAATACTATTCCATAAAGTTAACAATACTTAAATACTGATGTGACGTCAATAAATCTTATGTCCCATGATAAAGGAGAAAGGAAATAAAATGAAGATATTTTCTTAGTACAAGTGTATACATGCATAAACATCTTTTTAACAAAAGGAGGAGGAAATATTCATGACAATTACAGTCCTCATTTCTGCAGCTGGTCACGTGGTCATAGCTGTTATTGATTGTTGTGGGAAGTCAAGGACTCCAAACAGAGGGACCGGCTGAAGCTGTGGCAGAAGAACATAAATGGTGAAGATTTCATGGACATTTATTAGTTCCCCAAATTAATACTTCTATAATTTTTTTACGCCTGTCTTACTGCAATCTTTGAACATAAATTGTGAAGATTTCATGGACACTTATCACTTCCCCAATCAATACCCTTGTGATTTCCTATGCCTGTCTTTAATCTCTTAAAACCATCATCTTCGTAAGCTGAGGAGGATGTATGTTCTCTCAGGACCTGGTGATGATTGTGTTAACTGCAGAAATTGTTTGTAGAGCATGTGTGCTTGAACAATATGAAATCTGGGCACCTTGAAAAAAAAGAACAGGATAACAGCAATGTTCAGGGAACAAGGGAGATGACTTTAAACTCTGACTGCCGGTGAGCTGGGTGGAACAGAGCCATATTTCTCTTCTTTCAAAAGCAAATAGGAGAAATATTGCTGAATTCTTTTTCTCAGCAAGGAACATCCCTGAGAAAGAGAATGCGCCCTGAGGGTAGGCCTATGAACGACCCCGTGGGGGTGGCCGTCTTTTACGGTTGAAGCTGAAGAGATGAAATAAGCCTCAGTCATCTGTAGTGCTCCCAGGCTTATTAGGATGAGGAAATTCCTGCCTAATAAATTTTGGTCAGGGAGCATCACAGAACCTGCCGACATGTGATGTCTCCTCTGAACACCCAGCTTTAAAATTTATCTCTCTTGTACTCTTTCCCTTTGTTTCTGAGACCAGCCGAGACGCTTAGGGAAAAAGAAAAGAACCCACGTTAAATGTCGGGGATGGGATTTTCCACGATATCTGGTGCCCATATCATCTTTCTTTTTACTTAAGTGCATGTAGGAACCTGAATCCCTCTGGTAGGTGCAGAGAAACGACATCGGTATGGTCCACAGATACATGTATTCGACTCCCTGACGACTGGTGAGTAGTCTGTGTATGGTCTGGGTTAACCATGGGTCACACGGAGTATAAAAATTATACCTATCTCTTCTATATTAAACTCTGGTTAAAACAGGAAATGGTTCGAGTGCCCATGGAAAATATGGTCACTCTATTCAGGGCAGTGGTAAAATTCTGTCCTTGGTTTCCTGAAAAAGGAACCTTAGATGTAGACCTGCTAAAACAGGGAAGAGTCCAAGTAACCATGGAAAATATGGTCACTCTATTCAGGGTGGTGGAAAAATACTGTCCTTGGTTTCCTGAAAAAGGAACCGTATATGTAAAAGTATGGGATCTTGTTGCAGCATTCCAGGAGCTGGTCTCGACAGGGAATTACATTCCCGTCACTGTTTGGGGTGGCTGAGCCTTTTTGCGTGCTGTCTTGGTGGCATGCCGATCCTGTGACCCCCTGCAGTTGCTGCAGTTTTCTGGGTCTGGTGGCCCTCTGCCTTTTCCTCAGCCTTCCTCTCCCACACGGCCTTCGTTATCTGATCAGCCTCTCCCTTCAGCTACTCCTCCCCCACCTAAGGATGCTGAAAATTCAGTGTCTAACTCTGGTGACTTTGGCTTAACGTTACCTGCTAATGATCTTCTTTTCAGGAAGAACTGGTACTTGAAGCTGCCGTGGCCACAACTCACACAGCCCAGGACCATATATTTGCTAATTCTTCCCTTTCAAACCTTTGCAGCATTTGCCTCTGGGCATCACCTAATGGCTCCGGTACCGAACTACAATTTACCTGTAATTCTACAGTCCCTCCCTGTCCACTTCAGCCCCTCACCCTCCTGTCGTTTCAGTTCCTCAACTGGTCACTTTGCCATCCACTCAACCTGCTTCTCTGTACCCTTCCTCACACATGGATGCCCGTAATCACCAGTATACTTCTGCTGCTTCTACTACTTCAATTCCCCTTTCTCACACTCTCAACTGGTCTGTGTCAATATGCGCCACTCAATCTTACTTTTTTTAAAAAAATTTAAGGATGCTTGTACTCAATATGGTCCTACTTCTCCTTATGTTAAAATGGTATTACAAACTTTTCATATGGAGGTCACTTTACTTCCTTAGGACTGGGACCTTTTGGCAAAAGCTGTTCTGACCCCATCTCAGCGTTTACAGTTTTGTACTTGGTGGTCAGAAGAGGCTCGTTTGCGGGCTCAACTAAATCGGACTAATGGCATTCTGATTACTCAGGCTCAGCTCACAGGTTCCGATAGTTTCTCTGAAACTTATGCCCAATTAGGCTTTGATACTCTTACATTAAAACAAGTAACAAACATGTGTATGACACCTTGGGATAAATTACATGCCCCAGGCCAAGCTCCTGTTTCTTTTACTGCTGTTAAACAAGCTCAATTACTTTTACTACCTAATATCATTTTAAACAAAGGAGACAAGACACGTGGCCCTGAGATGGGCTCCAGCGTTGAAAAGGCCACTTACTGGATTAATGTAATTTCTAAACAACAGCCCACCTACACCATATACATTCAAGGAAGAAAGCTTGAAGGCCTAGTAGATACTGGTGCTGATGTTTCTGTTATTTCCTCTAGTTTATGGCCTTCCTCCTGGCTTATACATCCTGCTAACATGGGACTAGTAGGTGTTGGAAAAGCCGAGGAAGTTTATGAGCGCACATTTATCTTGCCTTGCACTGGCCCTGATGGTCAAAAGGGTACAATTTAGCCCTATATCATGCCAATTTCCATTCATCTTTGGGGTGGAGATTTACTGGCACAATGGGGTGCTGAAATTAATATTCCACATAACTCTGATAGTGCTCCCAGTCAGCATATGATGGAAAACATGGGGTCTGATCCTGGGCTTGGTCTCGGTCCAAAGCATGAAGGGATTACTAAACCCCTCCCAGTTACTGTAAAAACAGGGCTGTTTTAGTGGCAGCCACTGCCATGCCTCCTGATCCTATTCCTTTACAATGAAAATCTGACAAACCCGTTTGGATTCAACAGTGGCCACTTTCTAAAAAACAAACAAACAAACAAACAAACAAACAAAAAACTGGAGGCTTTAACTCAAGTGGTTTCTGAACAGTTACAACTTGGAAATGTGGAACCTTCTCTTTCCCCTGGAATTCTCCTGTGTTTCTAGTAAAGAAATCAGGCAAGTGGCAGATGGTAACTGATTTAAGGGCCATTAATGCTGTAATTAAACCTATGGGAACCATCCAACCCGGCATGCCTGCCCCTGCTTTAATACCTAAAAATTGGCCTCTCATAGTTATTGATCTTAAAGATTGTTTTTTTCATATTGCTTTACATAAATCGGATTGTGAAAAATTTACTTTTACTGTACCATCTATCAATAATCAGGAGCCTGCAGCTTGTTATCAATGGAAAGTACTTCCTCAGGGAATGCTGAATAGCCCTACAATCTGCCAGCTTTATGTTGGACAAGTGCTTTCACCAGTTCGAGCCCGATTTCCCCAGGCCTATATTCTTCATTATATTGATGATATTTTTATTGCTGCCCCCACTGATAAAGAATTAATTGACCATTATCAAATTTTGAGCTGCCATGTTACAGAGGCTGGATTACACATTGCTTAGGGATAAAATTCAACAGACCACTCTTGTTCAATATTTAGGAATGGTGGTTGATAAACAATGCATTCAACCTCAAAAAGTTCAAATTAGGAGAGATTCTTTAAAAACTTTAAATTGGACAGGCTTGGTGTAGAATACTTCAAATTTCTGGATTTCATCCAAATTTAATTGTAGTTCCTTTAAATCGGCTTGAAGTTCAAGCTGCCTTTCAACATTCCGTACTGTGGCAAATTCACTTGGCTGATTTTATTGGCATTATTGACCATCATTATCCAAAGAACAAACTGTTTAATTTTATAAAAATAAACAGCTTGGGTGGTCCCTTGATTAACCAAAGATCAGCCCATTCCTGAGGCCATTACAGTGTTCACTGATGACTCGAATAATGGCAATGCTGGCTATGCAGGTGCTACAAACAAGCTTATTTCTCTTCCCTGTTTGTTAAAAGGTCTACATCTAAGGTTCCTTTTTCATGAAACCAAGGACAGAATTTTACCACTGCCCTGAATAGAGTGACCGTATTTTCCATGGGCACTCGAACCATTTCCTGTTTTAACCAGAGTTTAATATAGAAGAGATAGGTATAATTTTTATACTCCGTGTGACCCATGGTTAACCCAGACCATACACAGACTACTCACCAGTCATCAGGGAGTTGAACACGTGTATCTGTGGACCATACCGATGTCGTTTCTCCGCACCTACCAAAGGGATTCAGGTTTCCACATGCACTTAGGAAAAAAGAAAGATGATGTGGGCACCAGATATCGTGGAAAACCCCATCCCTGATATTTAATGTGGGTTCTTTTCTTTTTCCCTAAGCGTCTCAGCTGGTCTCAGAAATAAAGGGAAAGAGTACAAGAGAGATAAATTTTAAAACTGGGTGTGCAGGGCAGACATCACATGTTGGCAGGTTCCGTGATGCCCCCTGAGCCGTAAAACCAGCAAGTTTTTATTAGCGATTTTCAAAACGGGAGGGAGTGTACGAATAGGGTGTGGGTCACAGAGATCACATGCTTCACAAGGTAATAAAATCACAAAGTCAATGGAGGCAGGGAAGATCACAGGACCACAGGATGGGGCGAAATTAAAATTGCTAATGAAGTTTTGGGCACGCATTGTCATTGATAACATCTTATCAGAAGACAGGGTTTGAGAGCAGACAACCTGTCTGACCAAAATTTATTAAGCAGGAATTTCCTTGTCCTAATAAGCCTGTCAGCACTACAGGAGACCGGGGCTTATTTCACCCCTTCAGCTTCAACCGTAAAAGACGGCCGCCCCCATGGGGGTCGTTCATAGGCCTACCCTCAGGGGCGCATTCTCTTTCTCAGGGATGTTCCTTGCTGAGAAAAAGAATTCAGCAATATTTCTCCTATTTGCTTTTGAAAGAAGAGAAATATGGCTCTGTTCCACCCAGCTCACCAGCAGTCAGAGTTTAAAGTCATCTCCCTTGTTCCCTGAACATTGCTGTTATCCTGTTCTTTTTTTTCAAGGTGCCCAGATTTCATATTGTTCAAACACACATGCTCTACAAACAATTTGTGCATAACACAATCATCACCGGGTCCTGAGAGAACATACATCCTCCTCAGCTTACGAAGATGATGGGATTAAGAGACTAAAGACAGGAGGCCGGGCGCGGTGGCTCAAGCCTGTAATCCCAGCACTTTGGGAGGCCGAAACGGGCAGATCACGAGGTCAGCAGATCGAGACCATCCTGGCTAACACGGCGAAACCCCGTCTCTATTAAAAATACAAAAAGTAGCCGGGTGAGGTGGCGGGCGCCTGTAGTCCCAGCTACTCGGGAGGCTGAGGCAGGAGAATGGCGTAAACCCAGGAGGCAGAGCTTGCAGTGAGCCGAGATCGCGCCACTGCACTTCAGCCTGGGTGACAGAGCGAGACTCCGTCTCAAAAAAAAAAGTGATTAAAGACAGGCATAGGAAATCACAAGGGTATTGATTGGGGAAGTGATAAGTGTCCGTGAAATCTTCACAATTTATGTTCAAAGATTGCAGTAAGACAGGTATAAAAAATTATAAAAGTATTAATTTGGGGAACTAATAAATGTCCATGAAATCGTCACAATTTATGTTCTTCTGCCGCGGCTTCAGCTGGTCCCTCTATTCGGGATCCCTGACTTCCCGCAACAATTGATGACTACCTTCTTCTACCACCATTCTGTATTCCCTTCACTTTCAGCAAGCACCTCCACAGGTCATGGTTTTTTTCCTGGTGGAGTGACCCAAACCTTCATTCCTGAAGGGTCTGGGCCATTTGTAGTCCTGCCTGGATTGGACTGTTGTAGTTTCCCATTAACCTTAATCACGGGACATGGTAATACTAACAGATGCCCTAATGGATCTCCTATATTCTATGTGTACTCTTCCTTACCTCTGTTGGGGAGTAGTAGACAGATTTCATCTTGATAGTCCAGGTCAATCATCCCAGCCAACACTGTAACTCCCTTCTTAGCCTGTTGACTAAAAGGTAGGAGGAGCCCAGGCCGGGCATGGTGGCTCACGCCTATAATCCCAGCACTTTGGGAGGCCGAGGCAGGTGGATCACAAGGTCAGGGGATCGAGACCATCCTGGCTAACATGGTGAAACCCCATCTCTACTAAAAATACAAAAAATCAATATGCACTCACCAAATAGTTACTGAACACTTAACTTTTTAAAAAACAAAACAAAATAACAGAGAAAAATGGAGCCTGGTCCTGTCACCCAGGCTGGAGTGCAATGGCCAGATCTCGGCTCACTGCAACCTCCTCCTCCTGGGTTCAAACCATTCTCCTGCCTCAGCCGCCCGAGTAGCTGGGATTACAGGAGCCTGCCACCATGCCCTGCTAATTTTTGTATTTTTAGCAGAGAAGGGATTTCACCATGTTGGCCAGACTGGTCTCAAACTCCTGACCTCAGGTGGTCCACCCACCTCTGCCTCCCAAAGTGCTGGGATTACAGGTGTGAACCAGTGCACCAGGCCACACTTTATTAATAATTGCTGTGCCTTGGTGCTAAGGATCAAAACAGAAAATCCTTGCTGTCATGTTTTCAAACTATATAAAGGTAATTATATTAATTTCCTATTGCTACTAAAACAAAACACTTTAAATTTAGTAGCTTAAAACAACTCAAGTTTATTATGTCACAGTTATGTAGGTCAGAAGTTCAGCAAGAGTTGGCTGGTTCCTCTCTTCCTGGTCTCTTAAGGGTGAAATCAAGGTGTCAGCTGACCTGAGCTTTTGTCTGGTACCTCTGGGGAAGAGTGTGCTTTCAGTTTTATTTAGGTTGTTGACAGAATTCAATTCCTTGTGGCTCTGTGGCTGAGGTCTCCATTTCCTTACTGGCTGTCAGCCAGGAGCCTCTCTTGGTTCCTTATGGCCACCTGCATTCCTTGTCAAATTGTTCCTCTCATTATCTTGAATCTCTCTGACTTTTGCTTTGCCACATCTGTACTGCTTTTAAGGATTTATGTGATTAGATTGGGCCCACAGAGATAATCCAGGATTATTTCCTTTCTTAAAATCTGTAACCTTAATTACATCTGCAAAAAGTCCCTTTTGCCATGTAATGTAGCATATTCACAGGTTCTATGATTTGGGCATGGGCATTTTTTAGAAGGCAATTCTTCAGCCTACCATGGTGATTATTCTTCCAGAATTATTTTCTGGCATGTCCCTCCCTTAGGTGATCTGGAGAAATATCTTGCACCAATATGGCTTAATTTATTTTGGTTATAACATTAGGTTTTATTTGAACAATAAAGATATTGGCAGTTCTTTTAAAAAGCTATGAACCAGACCGGAAAGGAGTCACTATGGATGTAGAAGAGCTAAAATAGATAAAGAAATCAATAATAAACCTTATAAATAGAATGAGCATAGCAAGTAACTGATACAGGGGCAATGTGATGTCTCTTTTACCCAGCTTCCAAAGAATATAGGGTTGAACAATTACTGTATTTAGCATTATTTCAAGTATAGATTATTTCCTGAATGCATTAGTCTACTATTATACACAAGATAATCTCCAATTTTGCATACTACTGAGTTTGTTTGAAATTAAATGTAATTCTATTTTCTCTCAAAACTGCCCAACATCAAAAGAATCATAAATGGGTTTTATTTTCCATTTTTAACTTATCAAACTGTAACCTAAATGAAACTGAAAATCAATTCAATAACACAGAATTTATAGAAAGTCTACTATTTGTTGGATGTTATGCTAAATCTGTCCAATACAGTTTACCTTACACTCCTTGACTGTAGGAAACTGGTAGGCATATAAACAAATAAATTATAATACTATGCAGCAAGGGCAGTAAGAGAAGTGAGCACAGGTGGAAGGAATGCTTTATTCTATGAGTAGTGAGGTAAGATTTTCCTGGCTGAAGGACAAAAAAATCTTTAGGAGGTCAAGGTGGAAGGAGAGCTAAGCCAACAGCATGACCAAGGCACTAAGTTTGAAAAGAAACAGAGTATCTGGGGAAGTATAGGTGTGGCTGGAAGACAGAGAGTGAGGGGCAAGTGGTGAAAGTAAAGGCTGGAAGGTCAGCAGGGTCAGAACCTATCATTCCATTCGGTTTATTCTGTGAAGATGTAGTGCCAGCAAAAGCTTTTTAATTTGGGAAAACATGATAGGACTTGCACTGTCAAAAGATTACCGTGGTTGCACAGAAGAGACTGATTGGGTCAGAGGTTAGTTACAGGCTGGAAAACCAGTTTAGATGATACTGAAGAGCAAGGACGAAAGCCTAAACTAAAGCAGTGGGAATGCGAATGTGGAGCAGAGGAATGATTCAAGAAATTCTGCGGTAAAACTCATCAGACTTCATGATTGATTAAAGGTATGGTGGTAGACAAGGGAGGGAGAGGAAGGGTAAGAATGGAGAAGCAGGAATTGGGAGTTATTTGAAAATTTCTGACATGGAAGGAAAATCTGGATATTTCATAACACCTGACTAAATTAGGAGATGAAAGAGCATAAGCGGAGAGGGAATGGTGATGATCTCTCCTTGACCATACTTTAGTTCTGCTCCTCTGAGCCCTCTTCCCAACTAGGCCTCATCCTTGGACCACTATTTTAGGCCTGCTGAGTCCAGTTTTAGCAAGAATCTTGCTAAGTCAGTTTAGAGAGTATCCCCTAGCCTTGATAATTGATCATCCCCACCCTGCCTTCAGCAAGAATCTTGAAAGTCAGTTTAGCAAGAATATCCCCTACCCTTGATGTCACCTCTTAGTAATTTTCCATGCACTGACCCCTCAGTCTGCTTGCTGGCTATAGTTCCTAGCTGTTTTTGTTGTATTAAAACTTGAGACCGATCTCTCTCCCCCACGGTGATAGTCATGGCACCTATTGCAATAGTTCTAAATGTTTTCCTTGCCATTTTAACAAGGGTCAGAATAATTTTTCTTTAGCATCAAGGAGGAATCTCTTTCAAACACTATAAAGCTCCTTCCACACGCCTGTAAGGCTTAATTGGTGCATACATCTTTTAACTCTCCTGTAGCTAAATAACATGTCTGGCTTATCCACCGCTGTGCTTTACCAGGCATTATGATGTACATAATCCAGACACTGTGTCCCAAGAACATAGCAAGCTGGCTTTCCCTCCTTGATTTAAAAAAATAACAACAACAAAACTATCAGTGTAACGTCCACTACATTTGACAGGTCAAAGAACTCCCTTCGTTAAGGACTTTACAATAACCTTACAGGGGACTAAAGCATACATACCCGTGGGTAGTGGGTAAGCCTTGAGAGCACAGTGTTAAGTCTTGATAACATTTTGAGGTAGAGAACTAGTTTTCAGGACTCTCAATGTAATTGCAAGGTCACTTCAAGAGGGTAACGGGCTATTGCAACTACCCAAATTCGCTATTGTAGCATAAAAGCTTTAATTGACAGCATGTATAGGAATGAAAGGCTATGTTCTAATGAAACTTTAAAAAGCAGACACAAATATGAATGTCATATAATTGTCATGTATAGGAATGAAAGGCTATGTTCTAATGAAACTTTAAAAAGCAGACACAAATATGAATGTCATATAATTGTCATGTGTCGCAAAACACTTTTTTTTAACCTTTGAAAAATGTGAAACCCATTTTTAGCTCCCAGCTATATACAGCAGAACCTGCGATGGGCCGGATTTGCCCTGAGGGTTGTAGTTTGCCCCTGTGGTACGCATGAAATGCCAGAATTTTAAAAAGATGTGTTAAGTGTGGGACCATTTGTGGGGCGGTTTATGCTAACCTCCAATACAGTAATATACGTCAAATCGCTTTTGAGTGCCATTTAGTCTGGGTGGCCATGCCCAGGAATGGATACAGAGAAAGGGGCGCAGCGGTGCCGCGCACCACCCTCTAGGAGACTGGTATCGCAGCCCGCAGCTCCTAGGAACTGAGACAGCTTGGGCAGGGGCTTCAGGGACGCGGAGAGGGAGGCTTATCTCTGCCTAAAGGGGATAGCGGCCGGCAAACAAGCAAGCCAGGATACTGCTCCGAGGTCCCGCCCACGAAGACAAAACGAAGTCCCATCGCTCACACACCCGTGAAACACAAGAGCACAGCACGCCCCACCCGCAAGCCGCGCCTCGCGCATCACGCACGCACGCACGCATACACGTCTGTCGCTGCTTCCCGCCTTGCGCTCCGTCATGCTCTATGCGCATACCTCGGGGACGGGGAGGAACGCAGATTGACAGGGACGCAGAGGCCTGAGCGAGGCGGAAAAACCTCACCCGGGCTAGCGGGTAGACCCAAACGGCTAGTGCGTCACTTCCGCTGGGGGCGGGGCGGGGCTGAGTGGGTGGTGACCCAGCTGCTGCGCTAGTGTTTGTGTTGGAAGCTCAGCCGATGCAGGCCGGTAGGAGTGGACGTCAATGCCGGGAACGAGTGAGTCGCCGCTGCAGCCCTTGTGACTGCGGCCTGCATCCCGGTAAGTGGCCGCAAGGGGACAAGGGGCGGGACGATAGGAGGCTGGTTGATCGTTCTAGACCCTTGTCCGTCTCTCCGGGTCTTCCTTTCTCTTTCTTTGAAGGGCACTTCCCTAGCGAGAGGGTGGGGAGACGCCAGGCTTTGGGGAGGACCTGGCGCTGGAAGGAGCCCGCGGCTCCTGGAGCTCATTGGTGCTCCGCGCCCTCCGCCCCCGTGGACTTTGCTGCCTCAGAATCGCAAACTGTTTTTGGTTTCGCCGGTCCCGCCCTGCTCTTCCTGTCCCATCCCCAGGACTCCCTCCCCAATTTCCCAGAGTCTGTTTACCTTCCCCTGGACTTTAGTGTTCTCCCGTAGTTAGCTGGTCACTCTCAGGAGGGTTTCCCTACTCTACATCATTCTCGACTGTCATTGTGCACCTAGTGATTCTACTGCCTGATATTTTTTGTCAGCGATTTCTTTCTAACCCCATCCGCATTTGATTCCATCCCTGACCACTGCTGCTTAAGTAGATTCAGGTGTGTACTTTTTAAAAGGTGAAGGTGTATGAATCACTGTTGCAGTGCTTCCTATCCCTGTGTCATTTCTGTCATTATGCTGGAAGGAACCTGCTTTCCACGCCTAATACAATGATAACTTTAAAATAGTGATTCATAGGAAAAACTTAAGAGAGTTGTGACATAAGGGACTGTCATATAATCCTGTTTAAAATACTGTGTTCATTTCCAGTAACAGTTGTATCCTGGTTCTGCAGTCCTAATTGCCGAGAGTTCAAAAATGACACGTTTCAGTGTATTAAGAAAATGCTGTTAAACAGTGAAACATTAAGAACTGAGAGCTTAAGGCTTAAGAGGCAGTTGTATCAAGCCCATTGTAGCTATTTTGTTAAATTGCTTATGCCAATTAGTTGTACTTTCAATATAAGAACATGTTTTTATTTCGTTATTATAATCAACTTTTTCTTAATGTTGATCTCGTTTTTAATTTCTGTATCAGGCCTAAATTAAAATCTTGTAAACGCCCTTTTAATGAGTGATATTGAAGGAAGGGGTCAGTTTCACTAGTTTAGATATTCACTTGTTTCACATGCAAAGTTGTTACAAGAACAGCCTGTACTTTGAGTTGTTTTTTTACACCAGTTAGAGTGGTTGTGCTGGAGCTGCATATTGCTTCACTCGTGGAATATATATCTGTAAGAAGGTCAGAGTTAGAACGCTGAGCCATAGACACCTTCCTGTCCTGCCATTTTTTGTTGTTGGAAGCCTCTGTCACCCAGGCTGGAGTGCCCTGGCGCGATCTCGACTCACTGCAAGATTCAAAGGATTCTCTTGCTTCAGCCTCCCGAGCAGCTGGGATTTACAGGCGTGCACAACCACACCCGGCTAATTTTTTTAAGCAGAGACGGGTTTCGCCATGTTGACCAGGCTGGTCTCAAACTCCTGGCCTCAAGTGATCCACCCGCCTCGGCCTCCCAAAGTGCTGGGATTACAGATGTGAGCCACCGCTCCTGGTCAGTCATTTCTTAGTTCTTGTTTTTTTCTGCAGTGCTCGCATATTTTATTCTGTTCCTTATCCATTACTTGAAAAAAATTTGTCCTGTCTTGGTTTCCAGTGTCCTGACTTTTTCAGGGTGGCTTTTCTCCTGTTTTGTTTCCTTTAGAGTCTTTTCTTCCTCTTCTTAGCTCTTGGGTGGCACTCAAGCCTCTACCCCTGTCGCTCTCTCTAAACTAGAGTTTCATATTTGAAACCCAGGTATACTTAAATAGGCATGTAAATATACTGAAATGTTATGGAAAATATAGTTTATATTGCAAATACATATTTTTCAAGGAAAAAGAGCTTTTCTCAGGTTCTCTGATCCCAAAATAGTCATGTATTATTACTGTAAACTATTATCTGATAAATCCATCTAATGTTGTGGTTTCTGCTGCCACAAGCTGGTAATTCCACACATAAATCCACAGTCTGTGTACATTTCCATTTGAATGTCCCACTGTTACTTCATCCTGTGAATCCAAAAGAAAATGTGTTTTTCTCTCGTATTAAATTGGCCCCTTCACAGTTTTCTCATATTCGCAAATGGCACTCTTCATATTTTTCAGATTTAAAACCTTAGAGCTCTCTTAACACTTCCCTCTCTTTACCCTATTCTTGACTGTCAAGTCCTGTGTTTGGTTGTTTTCTCTTTTTTCCTTTACTTTCAAAGTGTTCAGAGTGGCTGTCTTCCCCACACTAGTTCTTGCTGGGTGAGGTGTCAGAGCCCCAGCATTGGAAAGTGGTCAGCTTGGGATAGTAGGGTAGTAAGAAAACTTTACCAACAACAATATAGGTTTGAAAAGGAAAGTTTTATTAGATAGAAAGAGTGCTGCAGAAGAGTGCAGTGAGGTGCCTCAGCAAGAGAGGACAGCTCACTGCAGTGGATTTTCTTCTTAGGGGTATTTATGGACCTTACAGCAGAAGCTGAAGGGTAACTTGGACCATATTAGCCACGTAGGTCATGATCAGTGATTACATTTGTAGACATTTTGGTGCTTTGATATCAGCAAAGGTTGCACAATGAGTTTTGACAAGCATACATTCTGGACATGTATAGAAATTCTAGTTACTTATACGTTTCTGGGAAAGAATTGTGGTACCAGATGCCAGCTTTAGCCAACAGAGAAGTCTAATTATTTCTAAATTCCTCAGATAAGGAGTTGTGCCTCTGGATGGTCTGCTCAATGGCCACCAGGGGATCTTTGCTCTCCTCAGTGCTGTTACTTTCAGACTGTTGTCACCCTTTTGCCGGTGTTATATTAATGATTAAGTGACATCCTCTGTAAATTCATTCTTTCCATCCTTAGCTGGTCCTCCACCTAATAATTCCCTTAATTCCTCTAGTTAAAACTCCATTCCCTTCTCTAGTGGTTGGTCCAAGCCTCTCGGTTTTATTCATACCTCCCTTGTATTTATAGTACGTCTATTCTTCCTTGCTCTTTTTTCAGTTGATGGTAGCATCTCATTTTACATTCTTCTTCCTATGTTTTTGCGATCTAACTTCTGGCTGAATGTACTCTCAAAACACTTATCTTGCATTTACTAATGTTGTGATTTGGGGGCAATTAAATTAAACTTATTGATTTTGTTGGTCATCTTTGTTTTGTAATTTTTGCTTGGTAGTTGTCGTTTCTGAGAAATGTGTATTAAATCTCTCATTATGATTATGAAGTTGTCTAATCTTGTAATGGTTCCCATATTTTGGCCTTTTGTACTATATTTTAATGCCAAGTTGATAGATGGTTTCATAAATTCGTCATATTGGAAAGAAACAATGCAAAATTCTACCATAGTCTTGTCTCAATTTCCTGCCTGAATTTTGGGGTCTGTGACCCCAAAATATCTGAGACAGGTCTCAATCAATCTAGAAAATTTTGTCGAGTTTAAGGACGCACCCGTGACACAGCCTCAGGTGGTCCCACTGACATGTGCCGAAGGTGGTCAAATGCCACTTGCCTCTATACATTTTAGTGAGACATAATGCATCAATCAGTCACATTGGTTTGATTTGGAAGGGTGGCACAACTCAAAGGGGATGGGGCTTCCAGGTCACATAAAAATTTTCTGATTGGCAGTTGGTTGAATGAGTTGCTATCAGTGGAAAGGAATGTCTGGGTTACCATAAGTAGGTGTGGAGACCAAGGTTTTATGATGTGGATGAAGCCTCCAAGTAGCAGACTTCAGAGAGAATAGATTGTAAATGTTTTTTTCTTTTTTCTTTTTTTTTTTTGTTTTGAGAGGGAGTCTCGCTGTGTTGCCCAGGCTGGAGTGCAGTGGCACTATCTTAGCTCACTGCAACCTTCATCTCCCAGGTTCAAGTGATTCTTCTGCCTCAGCCTCCCGAGGAGCTGGGACTATAGGCATGTGCCACTACGCCTGGCTAATTTTTGTATTATTAGTAGAGACAGGGTTTCACCATATTGGCCAGGCTGGTCTTGAGCTCCTGACCTCGTCATCCACCCACCTCGGCCTCCCAAAGTGCTGAGAGTACAGGCGTGAGCCACTGCACCTGGCCTGTAAATGTTTCTTTTCAGACTTAAGATCTGTGTTGATGTGAATGCTGGAGGGGTATAATGAGGCACATCCAACCCCCTTTTCATCATGGCTGAACTAGATTTTCAGGTTAACTCTGGAATGCCCTTGGCCAAGAGGAGGGGTCCTTTCAGATGTTTAGGAGAGCCGTAGAATTTTATTTTTGGTTTGGTTCATCTTTATCATTCTTTTTTTCCCCTTACTTGCCTTTAATCACCTTGTAGTTCTTGCTGTTCCAAAGCTCATATTTGTCTCCAAATTGTTGGTTGTTTTTTCTCTCTGACTAGAATGCTGTTTTCCCAGATTTTCTTAATAATTTTCTTCCTTGCTTCATTCAGGTTTCCACTAAAATGTCAACTCAGTTCTGATCACACCATAAAATAGCACTCTGTGCCCTTCTTCTCCTCCTCCCTGCTTTATTTTAATTCATGGCACTTCTCAGCCTGACTGTACATTCCGTTCATTATTTGTTTTATTTCTCAGTAGATTGTCTTCTCCTCCAAGGTCTACATGATTACCTGAGGTTTAATAAGTAAATAGATCATTCCTTTATTATTATGCAGTGTCTCCTTTTTATCCATAATTAATGCCTTTCCCTTATGTTTACCTTCAAAGGCTTTTCACTTTCTGACGGGTAGTTTCGGTCTGGTATAACATTTTTCCCAGTCCTGTATTTTCAGTCTTCTGTTACAGGTATGTTTGTAGCTAGCACATAGCTGGAGTTTTCATTTCTGAGATTTTGCTCTCCTTGTTTATTCTGGGTACAGTTCTCTTTGACTCTTTATTTTTGTTCCTTCTGTTTCGCCTTTGAACATTTTAGACCTTAATATTTTTATATTTCTGAATCTTAGTTACACATTTGTTTTCTGGCTATATTTGCTGATCCTCTCTGCAGGTGATGGTGCATTTCTTTGCATGTTTTGTAACTTCAGTGAGTTCATTTTCTGTGGTGGTTGCTTGGTGTGGGATCCCATTGCCCATAGGGTATCTGCACCTTGAGGATAGTATGACTGCAGTTCCACACCCGTGGGTCCTCTTAAACCTGGAGATTTTTTACTATTGACTTTGAGCATGGCTTTATTATTTTATAAAATTATTTTTTATTTTTTAAATTGCCAGATAAAGGTGTATGTATTTACGGTGTGCAACATGATTTTTTAAGTATTATTTTCATTGTGGACTAACTAAATCTAACATATGCATTACCTCACACAGTTATTTTTCTGGTTTAATTTTACAGTTTCTTGGTATTCTTCAAGTTGAGCATGGATTTTTTTTAAAAAAAGTATAATATTTGTATATGTTTATAGGGCAGATGTGATATTTTGATACATGCGTACAATGTGTAAGGATCAAATCAGGGTATTTAGGATATGCATCACCTTGAACATTTATTTTTTTTCTTGGGAATATTTCAAATTTTCTAGCTATTTTGAAATAACACAATGTGTTATTGTTAACTATAGCCCCTCTACTTTACTATTCAAATAGTATAACTCATTACTTCTGTTTTTTTTTTTTTGAGATGGAGTCTCGCTCTGTCGCCCAAGCTGGAGTGCAGTGACTGTGATCTCGGCTCACTGCAAGCTCCACCTCCCAGGTTGACGCCATTCTCCTGCCTCAGTCTCCCAAGTAGCTGGGACTACGAGCATCCGCCACCTTGCCGGGCTCATTTTTTGTATATTTAGTAGAGACGGGGTATTAGCCAGGATGGTCTCGATCTCCTGACGTCATGATCCGCCCGCCTCGGCCTCCCAAAGTACTGGGATTACAGGCGTGAGCCACCGTGCACGGCCTATAACGCGTTACTTCTAACTGTATGTTTGTACCTATTAACCATCCTCTCTTATCCCCTCCTTTCCAGCCCCCAACTCTCCCTCACACACACTGTTCCTAGCCTCTGGTAACTATCATTCTACTCTCTATCTCCACGAGATCCAGTTTTTTCGACTCCTACATATAAGTGAAAACAGAGCATGGCTTTTTATCCACAAGTATTTTACCTGAAGTGTTTTTGTGTCATCGGGGCTGCAGAGCTTTTATGTTAACTTGACTTATCTTATTGACTGCAAGTCCCAAGGAGTTTGGAAGAGTCTTGTGGGAATCAAGGGAAGATGTCCCCTTCCACCTCTGCCAGTTTGCTGAAAATCAGCTGACAGAAACAGATTACTAAGAAAAATGGCATACAAATTTATTGATGTGCACAGCTGAGAATCGCAATTATTACTTAAATATCCCAGTGGGGCCCGCGTACTTAGGTAGCTGTTTTCAGAGGGGAAGGAAAGATGGGGAATAGAGGTAATTCTGTTGAGCGGCAGTAACTGATCACTAGGGCGAAGGAATGGACGGGGGGTTGGAAGGACAGAGATGAACTTGTATTCTCTTTGAAAACTGAATGAGCCTAAGAGACAGACTTTATCTTGTGAAAGTGTCATTTGGGTGTGGTTACATTCTTCAGTCTTCCAGTCTTCTTTTCTGCAGCAGATAATAAAATTGTTTTCCCCTCTCCCTGAGGAGGAGAGGGGAAAACAATTATTCTCCTTGGGGAATCTGTCTGGTCTTTTTGTAGATAGGGGAAAAGTCTCTTCTAGCATCTGTTGATCTCTGATGGGGCTTTAATTCAAAATACTTATACCAGGCAGCCATATTTTATGGTAGAATTCCCTGGGCTCCTTCAGCCTGGAAGACAAGACAGGCTTTGCTTTTTTTCTCTCTCTTCCATATAAAATTCTAAATGGCACATGCAATTTAGAAGGAAGGATTTTACTTCAGGCTGTTATCTTCTGAACAATTGGAATAGGTTCTCAGTTCCATCTTTCTCAGCGTCATCTACCTCTCTCTCAATCTCTCTAGGTCCTGCAGTAAAACTAGACTACATGTAATCTCTGCACATACTATATGTGCTTTCTTCTGTTTGCCTCTGTGTGTAGTTTTGTTTGTTTTAGAGATGGGGTCTCTGTGGCTCACTGCAGCCTCAGACTCCTGGGCTCAAGTAATCCTCCCACCTCAGCCTCCTGAGTAGCTAGGACGACAGGTGTGTGCCACCATGCCCAGCTAATTTGTTTTATTATTTTTTTTTTTGAGACAAGGTTTCACCATTTACCTGGGCTGGTCTCAAACTCCTGGCTGTGCTTGTTTTGTTTACCATTATTTAGAATTCTCTCCTTTCCTTCTCATCTTTACACATGATGAATTCCTTTTTAACTTTGGCCAGTTTTTAACCTCTTTTTTTCTTTAAAACTTCTCTCGATTTTATCTCACTTTGTCTTTCATTCACATGGTGCCTTCTGTTACAGTGCTTTAAATATTTTGCTTTTTCTAATTACAAAATAAAACCTCATTATAAATAATTCAGACAGTAGAAAAGTAAAAAGTAAAAACCGTTCTCATTCCCTTTTGGCCCCATGCCTTAGGTCATAAGAATAAACAGATGCTTATCCTTTCAGAATCAATTTGTGTATGTATATGTGTGCCCATAAGATTTCAACTACATATGTAGATTTTCATTTTTTAATTTTTTAATATATATGTGTGTGTGTGTGTGTGTGTGTATTCATGTGTGTATAGCATATATAGAACTGCAAATTGCTTTTTTTAAAAAAAGACTTTTTTTAGAACAGTTTTTAGGTTCACAGGAAAATTGAAAGGAAGGTACAGACATTTCCATAAACCCCCTACCCCGGTACACACATAGCCACCTCCATTATTGGCATCACCCACTAGAGTGGTACAGGTATTATAACTGATGAGCCTGCATTCACACACAGTCCCCCAAGTTCATAGGGTACATTTAGGTTCATTTCTGGTGGTGTACATTCTGTGGGTTTAAACAAATGTTTAATTATATTTATCCATTATTATGATACTATACAGAGGATTTTTAGGGCAGTAAAAATACTGTCCTCTGTCCCCTACCTATTTATTCCTTCTATACTCTGCTTTTGGCAACCACTGATCTTTTTACTGTCTTCATAGTTTTGCCTTTCTAGAGTGTTATACAGCCGGAATCATACTTCTATGGTCTGAATGTTTGTGCCTCTCAAAATTCATGTGGAAATCATAACTGCTAAGGTGATGGTATTAAGAGGTAGGTCTTTGGGAGGTGATTAGGTCAGGAGAGTGTAGTCCTTAGGAATGGGATTAGTGCCCTTCTAAAAGACAACCCTTAGAGCTAGTTAGTACCTTCTACCATGTGAGGACACAGTAAGAAGACAGCCATCTGTGAACCAGTAAGTGGGCCTTCAGCAGATACCAAATCTGCTAATACTGATCTTGGACTTCCCAGTCTCCAGAACTGTGGGAAATTTTGTGAGAAATAAATTTCTATTGTTTATAAGCTACCTAAGCCAGGCATGTGTACCTATAGTCCCCACTACTTGGGAGGCTGAGGCAGGTGGCTTGCATGAGTCCAGGAGTTCAAGGAGGTAGTGAGCTATGATCATGCATGCCACTGCACTGCAGCCTGGGTGTCAGAGTGAGACCCTGTCTCTACAAAACACACACAGATACCCCATTTTATATATGGGGTATCTCCCATATGTAAGCTCCCCAGTTTATGGGATTTCATTGCAGGAGCCTGAACAGACTAAGACACAGTGTGTAGCCTTTTTCAGATTGGATGTTTTCACTTAGTAATATGCATTTCAGGTTTCTCGCAGTCTTTTTATGGCTTGATAGCTCATGTCTTTGTAGCACTGAACAATTTTCCATTGTCTACACATACCATATATTGATATGCCACAGGTTATCCGTTGACTTACTAAAATACATCTTGTTGTTTTAAAATTTTGGCAATTATGAATAAGGCTTCTATAAACATCCATGTGCAGATTTTATTATGGACATAGTCTCAGCTCCTTTGGGAGCTGGGAGTACCATTGCTGGGTCATATGTTAAGAGTATGTTTAATTTTGCAAGAAACTACCGAACTATCTTTCAGAGTGACTGTACCATTTTGTGTTTCTTCAGCAATGAGTAAGAGTTCCTTTTGCTTTACATCCTCACCAGCATTTAGTGTTCTCAGTGTTCTGTATTCTGGCCAGTCTAATAGGTATGTCGTAGTATCATGGTTATTTTAGTTTGCATTTTCCTGATGACATATGATGTGGTACAACTTCTCATATGTTTATTTGTTTCTATATATCTCCTTTGATGAGGTGTCTGTTACCGCCTTTGGCACATTTGTAATTGAGTTTGTTTTCTTATTGTTGAGCTTTAAGAGTTCTTTAAATATTATGGATGACAGTTCTTTATCAGATATGTCTGTTGAAAATATTTTTTCCCAATCTCTGCCTCATTGTCTTATTCTCTTGATATTGACCATCACAGAACAGAAGGTTTTGTTTTTTTGGTTTTTTTTTTGAGACAAAGCCTGGCTCTTATTGCCCAGGCTGGAGTGCAGTGGCACAATCTTGGCTCGCTGCAACCTCTGCCTCCTGGATTCACGTGATTCTCCTGCCTCAGCCTCCCGAGTAGCTGAGATTACAGACGTGCACCACCATGCCCAGCTTATTTTTTGTATTTTTAGTAGAGACGGGGTTTCACCATGCTGACCAGGCTGGTCTTGAACTCCTGACCTCGTGATCTGCCTGCCTCAGCCTCCCAAAGTGCTGGGATTACAGGTGTGAGCCACCACGCCTGGCCAGAAGTTTTTAATATTAATGAAGTCCACCTTATCAATTTTTTCTTTCATGGATCATGCATTTGATATTGTCTCAAAGTCATTGCCATTCCTAAGGTCATCTAAGTTTTCTCCTATGTTACATTCTAGTTTTAGACATTTGCATTTTACATTTAGATCTGTGATCTGTTTTGAGTTAATTTTTTTGATAGGTATAAAGTCTGTGTCTAGATTAATTTGCATGTGGATGTCCAGTTGTCATTTGTTAAGAAGACTATTTTTGCTCCATTGTATTACCTTCACTTTTTTGTGAAAGATCAATTAACTGTATTTAATTGGGTCTGTTTCTGGATTCTTTATTCTATTCCATTGATCTATTTGTCTTTTCTTTTACCAATACCACATTTTTAAATTGGATTATTCTTCTCTTATTTGTATGTATTCTTTTTATATAGTGGTTAAGAACCCCTTCTATGTTAGATGCTGTAGTTTCTTCTAGTCTGACTTACTTGATTTAATGAGCACTTATTACTTAGGTAGTGAAATCTTTTTCACATGGCTATTAGCAGCTCTAGACTGGAAGTTCTTTCATATCCTGTAACTGTGTGACTTCAACATCTAGCACCATGTCTGGTATAGATTAAGTATTCTATAAATCGTTTGCAATGAATAATGTATGAGACCTGACCTTTTTCTTCAAGGAATAGTGTCTTCAAGTCTAGTGTCACATAAAGTAGTCCAGAATTTAACAGTGAGGAAGGGAAAAAAAAAAAAGTGGAGTATCTAAATTGCATATTAAATTATGTGTTGTAGGAAAACTTACCTATTGGGAAACTTCTCTAAATTAGTTCTTTTCCCTAAACATTCTATTCCTCATTTTCTTTTTTTATTTACCTCTATACTGAAAGTGAATTATTTTATATTAGCTTAAAAATGAATTTTCTATCAGCTATAATGGCAATATTTTATCTGCTTTTTTTGATACAGCTTGCTGAGTTTAGTCCAAATAGTCTTGTATTTTCTATTATACCCAATTTCAATTTTTCACGTGAATTCTAATTTTGTTTTTCTTGCCATTTCAGGTAAGACCATGAATTATGGCATTTCTTAAATGAAGCACTCAAGAAGTGAGAGAATGTCATAGAAAACAAATGATTTTTAAGTTATGTCTATTAATCTGACTGTAGATATATATATTTACCTCCTTAGTAATGCAAGAAGTGTTTGTGGGAAGCAGAGAAGCAAGCAACTACATTTCTTGTTCTCACCTAAGCATTGCTGGAGGATAAGCCACATCAGTCTGCAAAGAGGTTTTCAGACAAACATAATAAGATGTAAATGGACCAAAAGCGAAGCACATTCTTGCAGTAAGCACTGTTACTCTCCAAGCAACCATGGTTTACATATTGGAATTTTGAAACTTAGCACTTCTGCTCCCAAGGGACTTACAAAAGTGAACATTTGTATGTCCCGTATTAAAAGTACTTTGAACTCTGTTTCAAAGGCTATTTTTGGCAATCGAAATGAAATGATTTCACGTTTAGCTCAATTTAAGCCAAGTTCCCAAATATTAAGAAAAGTATCAGATAGTGGCTGGTTAAAACAGAAAAACATTAAACAAGCCATCAAATCTCTGAAAAAATATAGTGACAAATCAGCAGAAAAGAGTGCTTTTCCAGAAGACAAAAGTCACATTATAGACAAAGAAGAAAATAGAGGTAAACGCAGTCTTTTTCATTACACAAATATTATAACCACAAAATTTGGAGAGTCATTCTACTTTTTATCAAATCATATTAACTCATACTTCAAACATAAGGAAAAAATGTCTCAAGAAAAGGAAAATGAACATTTCCAGGATAAATCAAAACTTGAAGATAAAAAGGTAGAAGAGGGGAAATTAAGTTCTCCAGATCCTAGCATCCTGGCTTACAAGCCAGGCTCAGAATCTTTAGATACTGTGGACAAGCCTACAAGTCCTTCTACAATACCTGATGTTCTTCCAATTTCAACTAAACAAAGTATTGCTAACTTACTTTCTCGTCCCACGGAAGGTGTACAAGCTTTAGTAGGTGGTTATATTGGTGGACTTGTCCCCAAATTAAAGTATGATTCTAAGAGTCAGTCAGAAGAACAGGAAGAGCCTGCTAAAACTGATCAGGCTGTGAGCAGAGACAGAAATGCAGAGGAGAAAAAGCGTTTATCTCTTCAGCGAGAAAAGGCAAGTTGTTCAGTGTGCTTTTTGGTTCTATTACTTTTTGTCTAATTTATAAGTTTTATTTCCTAATGAGAACTAAGAAACTTGAATTGTTCTTTAGAGCAGTTTTGTATTCTAATCATATATATTTAATATGTCTTTGTAGATTATCGCAAGGGTGAGTATTGATAACAGGACCCGGGCATTAGTTCAGGCATTAAGAAGAACAACTGACCCAAAACTCTGCATTACTAGGGTTGAAGAACTGACTTTTCATCTTCTAGAATTTCCTGAAGGAAAAGGAGTGGCTGTCAAGGTAATTTCTAATTTATTTAATCCGGTTTTGTCTTGGAATAAAAATACTAAAAAATTCTTCTAAAATGGAAAAGGCAAAGCCATTCATTTTTCTATTTGAATTTTGTGGTTTTTATTATACATGTGATGTATATTCAGTAATTATTCTATTTATTTTGTGACATACATTATGCTAATCATTTTATTTTGTTAGCACCAATATGTGTACATGAAATTAACATTTATAAAATAGAAAATAATCAGTGTATTAGTTGAATTGCCTAACAGCTGCCAGATTTTTCTTCAGAGTAATGTAAATATTTATACTATGTAACTATTCTTTTAAGCTAGGAGACATAATTCATATGTAAGGCTGTTTTTATTTCATGGTCCTTTCATATTTGAAAGTCTAAAAATTTTAATGACCTTATAATTGAATTAGTAATTATATTAAGTAAAACAATGAGCTTTTCTTTGCCTCAGTTTTTTCAATTATAAAATAATGAGGATAATTTAGACCCATTTATATGGACTGTTTTCAAAGAAGTCCTATAAAATACGACCAATGTGATTGAGTCTCTTTACATCTATATTATTAAGATTATTTGTAATATTTCATGAAAAATTTGAAAATGTAATGATAGATATTGCTTAAATTTCATTAGAAATCTCTTAGTGCTTATTTTTAGCTTGCCATTCAGAAAATTGTTTTAATATAGATCGTATTTATTTGACTCTTTAACAATTATCTTGCTGAAGAATTGTCTTTGAATAATGTACCCATCCTTAATTGTGTATTGTATAACATATACATTATTATAGGTAGCTTCAGTATTTTATGGTCCTACAATTTAGCATTATATTTTATATTTATATAATCTTTTACATAAAAGATAAGATTCTCAAATATACATATGCTTTTAAGTATATTTCACATTTCAGTGATATACTGAAAGCAAAGGTTTTTAAATAGAATTACATACTGGCTTAGTCCATTTGGGCTGTCATAATAAAATACCTTAGCCTGGGTTATAAACAACAGAAATTTATTTCTCATAGTTCAAAATGAGAACTGGGCAGTCCAAAATCAAGGCACCAACAATTTGATGAGAGTCCCTTTCCTCCTAAACAGCAGCTTCTCATGGCCTACTTACATGGCAGAAGGGCAAGGTGGCTCACTTCAACCTCTTTTACAAGGCCAGTTGTACTGCTGATGGATTTCTGAGTAGTTTTCCGTTGTAGTTTATTATTAAATTGTCTTGCTAATTGAAACTCTGAGCACTCTTTTATCTTGCATAACTAATCCCAAATCTAAGGACCTTTCAATACTATGAACAAATGTGATAGGAATGTATATCCAGATCAATTATGAATAAAAGTCTAGATAGTCTGAAAAAACTCGCCACCCTTCCCTTAAATAATCATCTGAAAAACAGTGAACTGGACAAATTGCATAAAACATGTCAGCATGTACGCTCTAGTGTGAACTTTTCCAGCTAAACTTTTTGTTATTATCAAGGGTTGAGCTTTTAAAAATGATAGAATTTTTATAAAACATCTGTATGAATTTCACTTTTTTATGTGTCTACCATACTTATGGTAGCTAAATACAGTGAATTATGTCTGATATGTAATGCCCTAAAAAAAATGAGTTACTTATTTTGTATGCTACATTTATGGCAGTCACATTTAGGGAAGTGTGATAATTTTTTTCACTGTTTGTGATGAAGGTGGTCTCCTTTCATTATGTTTTTTAATTAAAAAGAAGAACTCTGACTATTTAGAAAGAAGGCAGCACAAAGCATCGTAGGGAATTAGAAGAAAGAAAAGATAAGAAAATAAAAATAATATATTTTTACTACCCTCAGATTGCCACTGTAATGTATTAGAGTTTATTTGTGTTCATTGGATTAAGCTTCCTTAAGCTGTAATAGCAAACAACACCAAAATCTCAGTGACTTAACAAAACAGTTTTATTTCTGGGTCATGCAAACTCAACTGTGAATTTGGGTGACTCTTTGGCACAGTGAACCTCTGTGTGGTGGTTACTTAGATCCTGTCCTGTTGTCTGTATTTTAATTAAGTCTTCCTCTATGATTTCTATGGCAAGGAAAGAATATTTCAGCAGAAGTTGCCACAGGTTTCTTCTACTCACAGTCTGTTTATTCTTTCTGATTGCATGGGCCTGAAAAGTACAGCCTTCTGTATGCTTGGAAGGGGAAGCAAACTGGGTGTTGGTGAACATTAGTAATGTCTGCCACAGTATTCCTTCAGAATTTATTCTATGCACATATATACCAAAATAAACCCATTCTGTATATGTTGTTTTATAATCTGGTTTTTTAGCATATAATGTATACCTTTCTATATCAGTAAATGTTCCTTTATCCTATACCCAGTTTGAAAATGTTCTTTACATAACTGATTAGATCCAAATGAGGGCCCAGTCTAGATGACACATTGCATCTGACTATTTCTCCAAGTCACTTAAAATATAATGCAGTCCTTCAGCCACACCTTCTTCACCTGCACCTTTAAAACTGACTTAATTCAAGACATCAGGCTGGTTAACAGGCAGAATGACTCACTTTCTGGATGTACTTGCCTTCTTTCTCAGTGTTACTTGAAGTGTTCCTCTTTCCTTTTCATTTCCTGAACATTGGAATTTAAATATAATGGCTTGATTGAGTTAAACATTTTGTTGTTAGAGCACATTGTAGGTAGTGTCATGTGCCTCATAATGCATCACATCAAGACACACATGACAATTAGTTGAACAACTATTAGTAATGCTAAGGATGACCACCGGGTTAAGGTGATGATAATCTGCTTCCCATTGGACAGTTGTGCTAGTAGTATTATCTCATCAACCATTAACCTAATCATTTCCAGAACTAATAATTTCATTAGAGTTGCAAAATGACCAATGTCTAATTCTGTTACTCCTACATTATAATTGACATTCTTCTGTAAAGTACAGCCTTCCTTCATCAACTGAAGCTATTTGGGTATTCTCAAAGGCAAATTTTACAGGAAAGGAAAGAGAAATGCTTAATTTCCTTGTATTTAGTTATCAGTTTTCAAAATAAGGTATTGCTTTAATAGCTGCCTCTGTGATTAAATGAATTTTTTTGCACCTTTAAAATAATATTATGGACTCCTTGTTTTTCTAAGTTAAATGTGTTTCTTTTTCTTTTTTTGGGAGACAGAGTCTCTGTCACCCAGGCTGGAATGCAGTGCCACAGTCTTCACTCACTGCAACTTCTGCCTCCCAGGTTCAGCCCAGCTCAGCCTCCTGAGTAGCTGGGACCACAGGCATGCGCCACCACACCCAACTAATTTTTGTATTTTTGGTAGACAGAGGATCTCACCATGTTGCCCAGGTTGGCCTCGAATTCTTGGGCTCAAGCAATCTGCCTGCTTTGCCCACAGTACTGAGATTATAGGTATAAGCCACCTCACCCAGCTTATTTCTTTCTTTCTTTCTTTCTTTTTTTTTTTTTTTGAGATGGAGTCTCGCTCTGTCGCCAGGCTGGAATGCAGTGGTGCGATCTCGGCTCACTGCAACCTCTGCCTCCTGGGTTCAAGGGATTCTCCTGCCTCAACCTCCCAAGTAGCTGGGACTACAAGTGCCTGCCACCATGCTCAGCTAATTTTTGTATTTTTAGTAGAGACAGGGTTTCACCATGTTGGCCAGGCTGGTCTCGATCTCCTGACCTCAGATGATCCACCTGCCTCGGTCTCCCAAAGTGCTGGGTTTACAGGTGTGAGCCACTGCTCCCAGCCTCACCCAGCCTATTTCTGTGATCTGTTTTCTCCCCCTCTCTGTTTTAAAATGCTGAATTTGTCACAAGGATTCATACATCCTTTGGGTTTATTAAAAAGCTTTTTATAAAAATGTTATATGTAGAAAACAACACAAATCATAAGTTTACAGCTCCATGATTTTTCACACATGAAATACATCTATATAACCACTGCCCTGAATGAGAAACAGTCTTATGAACACTCCAAACACTGTCCCCAAAAAGGTTGATCAGTTTTTCAGAATTCTAGCAGCATAATTGAGTTGTGCCTCTTTTTGCATGTTATATGAATGATAAGCATGTGTTCTGACATGTCTGGTTTTTTTTCCACTCCATATTATGTTTGTGAGAACCTTCTATGTTGTTGGGTATACTTTTCATTTTTCCCTCTACTGCTAGACATTTGGATGGTTTGCAGTTTGGGAATATTATTAGGAGTAGTACCTCTGGGTTACATGTTTTGGAAAACATAGGTCTTCGTTTCTTTTTTTTTTTTTTTTCCCCCCCTTAAATAGCTGTTTATTTGGCAGTGTGCTGGAAAGGGTGATGGACTTAGCATTCACAGACGACACCATACACCACTGTCACGAGGGAGGCAAGAGCGCAGGCAAGCCAGTCTGGAGGCCCGAGGAGGAGGCCCCCTCTTCAAGAGTGGGAGGGGGCGGGGCCTGGAGTGTTGGGGGCAGCCTGGGAACACCTCTGCTTAATAGGCGTGGTTAGAGATGAAGAGGGACTCGCTGGCAGCCGCCCCGGCATGACCGCTCGGGGTGTACTTTCCTTGACAGGCAAGGCTGTTGGCCAGGGCTCGCTTGACGTACTCCTCCTGTGCAGCCTTCAGGTTCTCCTTCTTCCCACCCCAGGCCTTCAGGGCAGAGGCCTGCAGGGCTCGGCCATAAGAGAAGGTCAGGGCCCAGGGCTTCAGCAGGGGGCACTTGTTAATGGCATTGAGGTTGATGGATGCCTCCTCCTCACTCTGGCCTCCAGACAGGAAGGTGATCCCAGTGACAGCCGGGGGGACTGTGCAGCGCAGCGCTGTGACGGTCGCCATGGCAATCTCCTCATGAGAAAACTTCTGGGTGCAAGCGTGGCCTGGGGTGACCATATTGGGCTTCAGCAAGGTGCCTTCCAGGTAGATGTGGTGGTCGCTCAGAGCCTTGTAGACAGCAGCCAGCACCTTCTCAGTCACATACTGGCAGCGTTTCAAGTCATGGTCCCCAACAGGGAGGATCTCAGGCTCCACGATGGGCACAATGCCATTCTGCTGGCAGATGCTGGCATAACGGGCCAGAACATTGGCATTTTCCATGATGGCGAGGGCTGAGGGAGTGTGTTCCCCAATCTTCAGCACACAACGCCACTTGGCGAAGTCAGCTCCATCCTTCTTGTACTGGGCACAGCGCTCAGACAGCCCGTCCAACCCTTGGGTGGTAGTCTCGCCATTTGTCCCTGCCAGGGAAACCATGCCCTTGTCTACCTTGATGCCCACAACACCGCCCTTGGATTTTATAACCTGGGGGAAGGGACGACCATCATCCGCCTTCTGGTAGAGTGTCTTGTGGAAGAGGATGACACCCCCAATGCAGGGATTCACTCGGTCGTCTGCTGTCAGCAGCAGCTGGCGGTAGAAGCGCCGGTTCTCCTCGGTGTTCTCGGTGCCAATGGACTGCAGCCTCTTGGCAATGCTCCCAGTGGACTCATCTGCAGCCAGGATGCCCTTGCCGGGTGCCACGATGCGGTGAGCGATGTCAGACAGCTCCTTCTTCTGCTCCGGGGTCAGCGCTGGATATTGGTAGGGCATGGTGCTGGTGGTAGCAAGTTTCTGGCACAGGAGAGGGGCGGGTGTGCAGGGTGCGGCGGCAGAGGGTGGCGGGCTGGCGAGTGGACTCAGGGTGCGAACGCGGAACTCGTCACCAGGACCCCTTCAGGTCTTCGTTTCTTTGGGGTATATACCTAAAAGTACTATTGCTGCTCACAGAGTGAGCATATTTGTATCATTAGTAGATACTGCCAAATGGTTTTGCATAGTGCTGGTGCCAATTTATTCTTTCACCAGAATTATATGAGGCCTCTGTGTTCTACTTTCTCTCCAACACTTTATTTTGTAATCCTTTTTTGAGACTGAGTGTTGCTCTGTCGTCCAGGCTGGAGTGCAGTGGTGCGATCTCGGCTTGCTGCAACCTCCACCTCCTGGGTTCAAGCAATTCTCCTGCCTCAGCCTCCCGAGTAGCTGGGATTACAGGCACCCGCCACCATACCTGGCTAATTTTTGGTTTTTTAGTAGAGACGAGGTTTCATATGTTGGTCAGGCTGGTCTTGAACACCTGACGTCAAGTAATCTGCCCGCCTTGGCCTCCCAAAGTGTTGGGATTACAGCCATGAGCCACCGCACCCAACCTTTTTAAATCTTTTCAATTTGAGCAGGTTTTTTGGGTGTTAAGTGATATTAAATTGTGGTTTTAATTTTTTATTTCATTGATAGCTATGACATTCAGCATCTTTTCCATGGTTTATTGGCCATGTTTATACTTCCTTGTGAAGTACCTATTCCACATCTTGCCTGTTCTTCCATTGGGTTGACCAACTTTTTCTTCATTATTTGTAGAATTTAAAAAGTATATTATGGTTGTAACTCACTTGTCATGTGTGGTGTGTATATGTATGTCTTACAAATATGTTCTCCTATTCTGTGGCTGACCTTTTCACTTTTGTGTTTTTTGATAAACAGATATTCTTAATTTTTTCTAATTTATAATTTTTTTTTTTTTTTTTTTGAGACAGAGTCTCGCCCTGTCGCCCAGGCTAGAGTGCAATGGCGCAATCTGGGCTCACTGCAAGCTCTGCCTCCCAGGTTCACGCCATTCTCCTGCCTCAGCCTCCCGAGTAGCTGGGACTACAGGCACCCACCACCACGCCCGGCTAATTTTTTTGCATTTTTTTAGTAGCGACGGGTTTCACCGTGTTAGCCAGGATGGTCTTGATCTCCTGACCTCGTGATCTGCCCGTCTCTGCCTCCCAAAGTGCTGGGTTTAGAGGCGTGAACCACCGCGCCCAGCCAATACTTTTCTTTATGGTTAGTATTTTGTGTACTGTTTAAGAAATCTTTGCCTATCCTAAAGTCATAAAAGTATATTTGGCCAGGCGCCGTGGCTCAGGCCTGTAATCCTAGCACTGTGGGAGGCTGAGGTAGGCGGCTGATGTGGGCGGATCACGAGGTCAAGAGATCAAGACCATCCTGGCCAACATGGTGAAACCTCATCTCTACTAAAAATACAAAAATTAGCTGGGCTTGGTGTGCACCTGTAGTCCCAGCTGCTTGGGAGGCTGAGGCAGGAGAATGGCTTGAACCCGGGAGGTGAAGGTTGCAGTGAGCCGAGATTGCACCACTGCACTCCAGCCTGGTGACAGACAGAGCAAGATTCTGTCTCAAAAAAAAAAGATACATATATATAAATTTTCCTGTGTTTTCTTCTGAAACCTTGCTTTGCCTTTTACTCTTATATCTACTATTCATCTAGAATAGATTTGGTTGTGTGGTGTGTGGCAGAAGTCCTGACTTTTAAAAAATGCACTTATCCAGTTGACTCAGCACCATTTATTGAAAAGACCTTTATCATAAATGAGATGTATATGTGGATCTGTTTCTAGACACAGTATTTTTTATTTATTTATTTTTTGAAATGGAGTTTCGCTCTTGTTGCCCAGGCTGGAGTGCAGTGGCACGATCTCGGCTCACCACAACCTCCGCCTCCCAGGTTCAAACGATTCTGTTGCCTCAGCCTCCCTAGTACCTGGGATTACAGGCATGCGCCACTATGCCCAGCTAATTTTGTATTTTTAGTAGAGACGGTTTTCTCCATGTTGGTCAGGCTGGTCTTGAACTCCTGACCTCAGGTGATGCACCCACCTCGGCTTCCTAAAGTGCTGGGATTACAGGTGGGAGTCACCATGCCCGACCAGATACAGTATTTTGTTCCACTGGTATATTTGTCTGTTGTTGCTCTAATAGTGCACTGGCTAAATTTTTGCAGCTTATAAACTTAGTATTAGGTAGTATAAATCCTCCAACCTTGTTCTTCTTAATATTGTTGGCTTGACTATTCTTGACATGTTATATTTCTATATGAATTTTAGAGTCAGCTTATCTACAAAAAAAGTTTTAAAAGAGAAAAACATGGTGGGATTGCAGTGAATATATGGAACAATTTAGGGTGAACTGGGTCTTTGTTGAGTTTCCAAGCCATGACATCTTTTTGTGGTTATTCTAATATGAACATCAATTCTTGGTTTCTGTCATTCGGTACTGGATTCACATGCTTTATAGTTTTTCTGGACGCTGGACGTTGTAAATTTAAAAAATTGCATAGGCTGTAGATTATATCAAATATATATTTTTGCAGGGTTTATTTGTTCTTCTGTTGGCATTTGAGTGGAGCACAGATAGCCTTAATTGAGTTAGGGTCAAATCTGGATCAAGGCTGTATTACAATTTGGGTAAGACCTCTCTTTTGCCCTGATTTTAGGGTATATTCTTCCAGGGCTTTCAGTTGAGAGCCTGGTGTGTTCACTTAACCACCACCTCATTGGGTCCTAAAATCTCAAGAATACAAAGCCTTCCACTCTGATTTTCAGAGGTCTTCAGCTTACCTTTCACCTTTCACACCTCCTGATTTTAGAATTCAGCAGATGTCTTGAGGTAAAGCCAGCCATGTGTTTGAAGCCCTTCAGGTCTTCTATTTTTTTCACTCCAAACCCCTTAGATGCTAAGTGATCAGCTGGTTTCTCTGTCGTTTATTTGGGGCCCTCTGTCTGATTCAGACTCAATTTTTTCGTCCTTTACTTTTTCCTGGAATCAGCTTCAAGGGAATAAAAGCTATAGTTTTCCAGCTCACTTCTTAGCAATTACTCCTTCTCCAGATTCTTGGCTCCATCTGTTCTTGTTGCTTCAGCAGCTCTCTGTCTGATGCCTTTAAACAGATGGTGCTTTTCTTGTATTTCATCAAGATTTTCTTGTTCTTGATGTGAGCATTGATCTCTAACACAGTGTTTCATCTTAACCGGAACTGGAAATTTGCATTATTCTCCACCATTGCTCAAGTTCCTCTAGTGGGGCCTCCTAGCTCAACATTAGGGGAAAAAATATTGAGAAAGAATTTAGAGTATTTCAGATTGATTGATCATAAAAAGGAAACAAAATGAGTGATACCTAGGAAAATTATTTGATTTACAGAAGGTTACACAGCAAAATTATAGCTGCCACTCAGCCATTCCATTAAACCTGGGGTACTGACTATGTAAAATGCTTCTGTGTACGGAAGCTAGAGAATCTTTGGTAAGCAACATAGAACTCTAGGATTTAAGCTCTTGTCTGTGATCAACAATATGATGTTGAGTGCTTAGAATCTTGAAGTCTCAGGTTTATTTAAACTGATTATTTAATTGTAGTAGCCCACTTTTACTTTCTTATCTCAGTCTTATTTGTTAACATTTGTTCCTATTTCTTTATGAGGCACCCTTGAATCCCATATGCAATGTATACAAGATGGTTCATTATTTCTTTTTAATAACAGTTTAACTTCTAGTAGTTACTGTGGATCAGTTTTAGACTCTTAATCTCAGGATTTGGACAAAATATTATACAAAATTTATAATGTTAACCTTTTGTTGTAATACTTTGTGAATTTCTATAATTAAGTAAATTATATTTTCTCTAGTTAAGTATTACACCTTTTAATGAAAATCTTTGAATAGAGGTTATTTTTTGTGTCAATATTAAAACAAATATAATCTAGATAATTGACATTAATATATCAAAAACTAATCTGTCTTACAAGATTACTGAGAAAGTAATGAACACTGTCACCTTGATTGTCATGTGATGAACTGCATGTATTGGTTAATAATAATCATACATTTTCAGTCTTGATTTGACAAAAGCAACAAAGTATATTTTCTCTAATATAGGAAAGAATTATTCCATATTTATTACGACTGAGACAAACTAAGGATGAAACTCTTCAGGCTGCAGTTAGAGAAATTTTGGCCCTAATTGGCTACGTGGATCCAGTGAAAGGGAGAGGAATCCGAATTCTCTCAATTGATGGTGGAGGAACAAGGTAAGGCTAGGAACATGATTCTTTTTTTTTTTTTTTTTTTGAGATGGAGTTTCCCTCTCTTGCCCAGGCTGGAGTGCAGTGGCACAATCTCAGCTCATTGCAACCTCTGCCTCCCAGGTTCAAGTGATTCTCCTGCCTCACCCCCTCAAGTAGCTGTGATTACAGGCTCCCACGACCACACCTAGCTAATTTTTGTAGTTTTAGTAGAGACTGGGTTTCACCATGTTGGCCAGGCTGGTCTCGAACTCCTGACGTCAGGTGATCTGCCTGCCTTGGCCTCCCAAAGTGCTAGGATTATAGGCGTGAGCCACCGTGCACAGCTGGGTCATGGTTCTTAAAAACTACAGATTCAATTCAGCTTTAGGAATAAAAAACATGATTTGATATGTCATTATAAAATCAAATTTTTTAAATAAAACATGAAATTGTTTTAATTAATCTAAGTGCTACTCTGACATATACTTCAATTCTTACTTTGGTTTGATTTAGTATTTATATTTTCATATTTTATTTTATTTTATTATTTCTATTTTTATATTTGGCCTTTTTAGACCTTTTTGGTAGTTTAGAAGCTTATCAACCATTATTCTCATAAAATCTTGACAGTGTTTTATAATTTTAGCTTTCTTTTATTATTTTATTTTATTTTTTTGGAGACAGAGTCTTGCTCTGTCGCCCAGGCTGGAGTGCAGTGGCGTGATCTCACATCACTGCCACCTCTGCCTCCCAAGTTCAAGCAATTCTCCTGTCTCAGCCTCCCAAGTAGCTGGGATTATAGGTATCCGCCACCATGTCTGGCTAATTTTTTGTATTGTTAGTAGAGACGTGGTTTCACCATGTTGTCTAGGCTGGTCTTGAACTCCTGACCTCAGATAAACCACCTGCCTCAGCCCCCTAAAATGCTGGGATTACAGGCGTGAGCCACCGCTCCCGGCCAGCTTTCTTTTATTATACTTATCTTACCCATATATATCCACTAGTCACTTGATAAAGTGATGGTTGCAAAATGAGGCTATATTAACTTCTTGACTTCTGATGTCTTCACTTGGAGATGCCAGTTCTGGTGCTATATAAGAAATAAATTCATTCTTTGTTCAGAAGGAGATAATTTCACTATTAAGCTCTATTTTTACTACTGGCAATCCATCCATGCTTCCTGCTCAAGTCTTTGTTTATCTAGTTCCTTCCAACTTGTTGGTTAGATTTTTTGGCTTGGTTTTTCAAACCTTTTCCCCAAAATCTTCTAGCTCATTCTCTAGTTCCCTGCCATCCCTACTGCTACCTCATAATTCATAGTACATGCCCTGCGTATTATTCTTAGCTCTAACTTACCTCCCTGATTTTGCTTTTTGGTATACCCAACTTGCCAACCACTCTTCTGTATGTTCAAGTACTACCCTGTATCTTTTTGTTAAATTCCTTGGTTCTCTATTCACCCGAGTCCTTTATACTTTGACATCAATATGAAGGAAGGAGTAAATAATGAGAGAAGGAAGCTAACCTCAGATGGTGGCAGTGGAAGGCAGGAGGAAGGAAAAACATACCAGTAACTTTTTTTGAGATGGAGTTTTGCTCTTGTTGCCCAGGCTGGAGTGCAGCGACATGATCTCGGCTCACTGCAACCTCCACCTCCCAGGTTCAAGTGATCAGTTCCCCTGCTGCAGCCTCCCAAGTAGCTGGGATTATAGGCATGCACTACCACACCCGGCTACTTTTGTATTTTTAGTAGAGACAGGGTTTCACCATGTTGGCAATCTGGTCTCAAGCACCTGACCTCAGGTGATCCACCCACCTCAGCCTCACAAAGTGCTGGGATTACAGGTATGAGCTACCACACCCAGCCAATACCAGTAACTTTTAATAAACATGGAGACAGGATATGGTAGACATAGGTCAGGATCACTCTAAGTGTAAACCTGTGTGTGACTGGGACAGAATTGCAGGGAATCTCAACAGATTGGTGTTGAGGAAAGACAGTTTTTTCTTGAACATATTTAATATAAGATTATATCCATACAGAAGTGCTCAGTTGTCAAAAGCCCACTGAAGAGAGAACAATCTTAAAAGATCTTAGAGGGTGTTTCTTAGGAAAGTGAATAATGTCAAGAAGGTGTATGTCATTCATGTGATATAGATACAGTGATAACTGGAGAGAGTAGTTCATAGAATTGGTTCCAAATGGTGAGAAATAAGGAAAATGGCAGTTAAATGAGTAGAAGCATTTCACTAAGGAGCAGAAGGAATCCTTTCTGCCATTAAGTTCAGGGGAGTTGGGACAGGCAGTGTCATTCATTGAGTCAGCTAACAAATATTGGGTGCTTACTATGTTGTAAGCACTGATTTAGATCCTGGCGACGGTGAGCAAACAAAACAATACAGTGTTTGCATTGTAGAGGAGGAAAAAGACAACAAATAGAAAAACAAAAGTATGTTTTTCTGGGTGCTATGGAGAAAAACAAAGTAAAGGGATAGAGAGGAAGAGTACTATTTTAAAGAATGCTCAGGACCAAGACTTCTTTTTAAAGGAGTTATATTTATGTAGAGATAGGAAGGAAGAAAATTAAAGAACATTCAGATGTCTGTTTAAGGTCAGACAAGCATGATGAAAAAGAAGTTTGTATCCAATAAATAGTTTATCTTGTAGAATAAGAGTTGTATTAGTCATATAAGGAGGAAATCAGTGTGAGGTAATTTGGGAAAATCTAGGGGTGGGTTAGGATGAAGTTAGGTTTAGATTTGTAATTCTCCACTGGTGGTGATTTTGCCCCCTGAAGGACATTTGGCAGTGTCTGGAGACATTTTTGGTTGTCATAACTAGGGCACTGCCACTTTTTATCTAGTTTGAAGAGGACAGTTGTGACTAAACATGATACAGTGCACAGGACAGCCCCACAAAACAAAGGTTATCCAACCCAGAATGTCAGCAGTGCTGCTGTTGAGAAAACTTGGTTTAGGAGAATATGGGAAAGCAGCCTGAATGGGAGGTTTGTGTGGAAAGCAGTAATGTATGAGGGCTTGAGAGAAAAAAATTAAAAACCCTATCTTTTACTTCTTTGGTATAAGAGAACCTACAGTGGTAGGCATAGACAGCTGTGGCAACTTGGCAAATATATATGTATTTAAATTCATTCAGAATTTATGAACACAACATTTTAAATAGTTAATTTTCCCGATTATACGAGTAGTTAGAAAAACCTGAGAGAGAAAAAAATCCCTAAAACCATAGCTCACAACTCTAAGATTATTTTAGTATTTTGATTAATTTTCTTCTAATATTTTTCTTTGTGAACATATATGTGCCTATTTTATTTCCTTTTTGTGGTAATAGAGGTCACATTGTTAAATATATTGTATCCATTACATTTAATTCATCGTCTTGCCTTGAATTAATAATATATTTCTTTCATAAGACATCTTCTTAACTCTCCTCAAATCCACATAATTTGTTGTATTTAAAAAATCAGCATCTTTGGTTTTCTACTTTAATCTTACAGAATTTTCTATTTACTTCCTGTTAACATTATCAAGGCACAATTTGACATTCTAAATTTTTTGGTGCCTAACTACCTTTGTGTTCCAGAACTTACCTACTCCCTACCTTGTGTTGGGAATAGAGCTTTTCATCGTTTTTTTGTATTCTCCCACTGTTAAAAATTGTCATGATACACACATGAGAGTTTGCATGGTACGTACACCCTCAATTGGTCTATATCTCCTAAGCTTTTTCATCGTTTCGCATTCCTTCATGAAGCTATTAACTGCTGTTGGCAAGGATTCAGAAATGAGCAAACTCAGCAACATTAATTAATATACCATTAATGTAGAGGGTTATCCTAAAGTTATTGAAAGTTTTTAAAAATGAATAAAGAAAAGGGAGCTTAAAAATCTGACTGGTGGCCAGGCGCAGTGGCTTGCGCCTGTAATCCTAGCACTTTGGGAGGCCAAGGTGAGCGGATCATGAGGTCAGGAGATTGAGACCATCCTGGCTAACACGGTGAAACCCTGTCTCTACTAAAAATACAAAAATTAGCCAGGCGTGGTGGTGGGTGCCTGTAATCCCAGCCACTCCAGAGGCTGAGGCAGGAGAATGGTGTGAACCCAGGAGGTGGTGCTTGCAGGGAGTCCAATGAGCCACTGCACTCCAGCCTGGGCAGTCTCAAAAAAAAATAAAAAATCTGACTGGTGAAATATGTAAGATAAAAATGTATAGAGTCATAGGTGACCAACTATATTAGTAAGAGAAGAAACCAAGGTATGGCATTCCAAAACCAGTGAGTGAGTTTTTAAGTGTTTTCCAGAGTTGTTTTTTTTTTTAATTTTATATTGGCATGTCTTTGTATCCTTATTTAGTTGTTTGTTGGTTTTTGGCATTCTTAAGAAGTGTATTTGGGCAGATTTCTTCTTATTTTTACTTTTTTTTTCTGTAGAAATGGGGTCTCGCTGTATTGTTCAGCTGGTCTTGAACTCCTGGCCTCAAGTGATCCTCTTACCTCAGCCTCCCAAAGCTCTGGGATTACAGGAAAGAGCCACTGCCTGACCAGATTTATTCTTATTTAAAGAGATACTGTTCTGCAGAAGGATGGGTTCAGTGAAAAAACAGGAGAGAGATACTAGCATAAATTTTAAAATGTGCTGCCATAGTGTAGGTTTTGTATCATTTAGATATTAGATTTTCAAAAGTAATCCTGAAAATTTGGACAGGCAATTTTTACTGATTCTGATTTATATTATTAATTTTCATAAACTACAAAAGCAATTCTTAGATTGTTTTATTCAACGGCTTAAATTATTTTTTCTTTAAACAGGAATTGTCATTTTGCCTTTAATCTTTTCTTTAGGGGCGTGGTTGCTCTCCAGACCCTACGAAAATTAGTTGAACTTACTCAGAAGCCAGTTCATCAGCTCTTTGATTACATTTGTGGTGTAAGCACAGGTAATTATTATTATATGGAAGTGGTGCATTCTGGCAGTTCATTAAGGAAGAGAACATTAAGCACTTATGTTTAAGATCATAGTCCTTTGCCTCCTCCAGCCCTCTCTCCATACCCCAAAATTTTCTCCTCCCGTTCTCTTTTGTTCATGGTTATGCCATTTAGGCACACTAGGTGGCAGTGTGTCCTACCAATTATAGCTAGATATGGAATCAGCTGTTCAAAAGGACATCCAAGAGTACCTAATATCTTTAATTACATTGGTTCCTAGGACTAACTTGAAGGAGAATTGCTTAGTGACTTGGTAAGTTGTCAAATATACCATATTTTATGACTAAAACTAAGTAATTTATTGATGTTAGAAGAACGTGAGTTATCTACCGTATCTTATATATAATTTAATGTAAAACAACACATTTGTAAATATTTTAAAATTATTATTTTCATTATTTAATCCTTTTTGAGCATTTATTTAATCCTTTTTGAGACCTAGTAAATCCCTCTACATTTGTTAACCCAGTACAAGAGACATGAATTTTAGTTTTTCTTATTATTTCCATTTTACACCTGAAAAAAATGGGGCTCTGAGAAGGAAAGTCATTTGTCCCAGGTGACATAGCTAGAAAGTATCAACTCTAAATTTAAGCCAAAACTGTGATTCAGGAGATCTTACCATCATAAGGGCTATAACTTAACACTGATAAAAACTAAGAATTCTTTTTTCCAGGTGCCATATTAGCTTTCATGTTGGGGTTGTTTCATATGCCCTTGGATGAATGTGAGGAACTTTATCGAAAATTAGGATCAGATGTATTTTCACAAAATGTCATTGTTGGAACAGTCAAAATGAGTTGGAGCCATGCATTTTATGACAGTCAAACATGGGAAAACATTCTTAGGTAAGTTACAATTACTCTTCTTAAATGTTCTGATTATATAGGTAATATGTGCATATTATGATTTCAAAAATAAGAATATTAAATTATATTCTTGCATAATTTGAAAAATATCAAGAATATTAAATTCTACTAATTACAGATAACCACTGTTAGTATTTTTTTGGTGAATCACAGTTTAATAATTGTTTTGAGGGGTTCGTGTGTGTGAGATTTGCATGTAAAAGTTACAATTGCCTTTTTTAAAAATATGAGATATTTGCATCCTGTTGTTTTTACTTAACATATTAAATGTGTCTCAAGTCATTCTAAAATATTCAATTATTTTTATTTTTATTTATTTTTTGACACACACTGTCACTCCTGTTGCCTGGGGTGTAGTACAGTGGCACTGTCTTGGCTCACCGCAGCCTCAACTTCCCAGGCTCAAGTGATCCTCCCACCTCAGCCTCCCAAGTAGCTGGGACCACATGTGTGCACCACCATGCCCAGCTAATTTTTTCTATTTTTAGTAGAAACAAGATTTCACCATGTTGCTCAGGCTCCTAACCTCAAGTGATCTGCCTGCCTCCCAAAGTGTATATAAGCATACAATATAAGCATAAAATCATCCACAATCCTATTATTCAGAGCTGTAGACTTTAATATATTTCCTTCTAGTTTTTTATTAGACCGTAAACATTTTGTATAGCTGAGATTAGATTGTAGTTGTAAATTTGTATCCTTTTCCTTTTTCCAAACATTCTTAAAATCTCCTGACATATTTTTAAAGACTACACTATACTCCAGAGTGAGATGTTACATTTTCTTAATCATTTCCATTTAGGATTTTTATGGACATTTAGGACATTTATGTTCCTAATTTTTTGGGATTATGAACGATGCTGTCATAGAAAACTTTAAATTTCTTCTCACATTTCAGAATGTATCAGTAGGTCACTATATAAGAAGCATATTTATTGGGTCCAATGTTGATGTCTTCTTAAAATAATTATTATATAGGAAATAGAAAATATATCAAGAAAACAATAAAAATAATTTATAATCCCACTAAGAACAAAAGCACTATTAACATGGTGATGTATTTTTTCCTATAATTTCTTACAGATAGACAAGTGTATATGTGTGTAGTTGTGAGTGTGAATGTATCCATCCTCTTTACAAAATTCAGATAATGCACATGTAGTTTTGGGTCCTGCATTTTCACTTAGCATTTTATCACAGATGATTTCCTATGTCAGTTAATATGTTTTGAAACATATATTAATGGTTCTTCACCATTTTATGGATGTACTATTTTTTATTTAACAAATCCTCTTTTAGAAAAAGATAAGGTGGGCCGGGCGCGGTGGCTCAAGCCTGTAATCCCAGCACTTTGGGAGGCTGAGACGGGTGGATCACGAGGTCAGGAGATTGAGACCATCCTGGCTAA
>NW_012115988.1:2923475-2930166 GCF_000951035.1 Colobus angolensis palliatus
GGGAGGCTGAGGCAGGAGAATGGCGGGAACCCGGGAGGCGGAGCTTGCAGTGAGCTGAGATCTGGCCACTGCACTCCAGCCCCGGCGGCGGACCGAGACTCCGTCTCAAAAAAAAAAAAAAAGAAAAAGAAAAAGATAAGGTCATTTTCTAGAAGTAAAATTGTGGGTCAGAGGATATGCGTATTTTAACAATCTTGATACATACATAGCTGAATTTGTTCTTCAATACAGTGGTTTAGCTTACTCATCCACCAACATCAACATGTATTTCTGTTTCATGAAATACTCCTGAACGCCAGACACTTAATGTTTAAAATGACATCAGTTTGAGAGATTTTGAAACTCATGTTTCAATTTGTATCACTTTCATTATTGATGAGTTTGAACTTAGTTTTGGTTTTTGATGACTTTTTATTTTTTTGTGAATTTTGAGGGCATAATTTTTGCCTATTTTCTCATGGGATATTCCTCAATGTGTTGTAAATATATTAACCATATATTGAAAAAGTGCTTTCTAATTAATAATTTTTTAATGTAGAGGATTGAAACATCTTCATTTAGCCAAATCTTTTCCTTTAAAGATTTTTAACTTTTATGTTTGTAAAACATACAATCCTACTACTGGGTATATACCCAAAGGAAAATAATTCATTCCGTCAAAAAGACATATGCACTCATGTGTTCCTCATAGCACTGTTCACAGTGGCAGATACAAGGAATCAACCTAGGTGCCCATCAACAGTGGATTGGATAAAGAAAATGTGGTACATGTACATTGTGGAATACTATGCAGCTATAAAAAACAAATCATGGCCTCCAGTGCCAACCATGTTGCTGCAAAGGACATTGTAATAAGCAACCTAACGCGAAACATAAAGCCAAATACCACATGTTCTTTCCTACAAGTGAGAGCTAAACGTTGAATATACATGAACATAAAGATGGGAACAGTTGACGCTGGGGACCATTAGACGGGAGGGAGAGTGGGAGTGTGAGCTGAAGAACCACTTGTTGGGTATCATGCTTACTGCCTAGGTGATAGGATTGTTGGGACCCCAAGCCTCAGTGACACACAGTTTACCCATTAACAAACCTGCATGCATACTCTTTATACTAAAAGTTTAAATTTAAAAAAAAATAAATAAGTCTTTTCTACCCTGAAGGTAGGTAAATATTTGTATTATTTCCTAGTTCTAAAGTTTTCAGTTTATATGTAATTCTGAAGTTACCTAAAACTTATTGTGATATATGTTGTAAGGTAATCAAGCTTTATTTTTTTAATCGAATGTTAATCCAAATGTCCCAGCTCCCTTTACCAAGTGTTTTTTTTTTTTTAACTGATTTGAAACATCATCTTTATCATATTTGAAATTCTTATCTTTATTAGAATCTATGTTCAAGTTTTTGGTTTCTCTATGGATTTATTTTTGTACAAATTCTGTAAATTTAGTTGTTAAACCTTTGCATAATTAATATTTTTATAGTGATATAGCACAGCAAATATTTTCTCCTTATTCTTTTACACAATTTTCATTTAATCTTCAAAGTTAATCTTAGGCTACTTTTATCACATAAAAAAATATTCCACTGGTATTTGGATGGAAATTACATGAAATGTATCACTTATTTTGTGGAACATTGACATCTTTCCAATCGTGAAATCTTCCCATCCATTATCATTGTATGTTACTTATTTTCACATCTTTTGTGTCTATTAGAAAATATAGTTCACCATCCTGGCTAACAGGGTGAAACCCCATCTCTACTAAAAATACAAAAACAAAAAATTAGCCGGGCATGGGGGCGGGCACCTGTAGTCCCAGCTACTCGGGAGGCTGAGGCAGGAGAATGGTATGAACCCAGGAGGTAGAGCTTGCAGTGAGCCGAGATCACAGCACTGCACTCCAGCCTGGGCAACAGAGTGAGACTCCGTCTCAAAAAAAAAAAAAAAAGAAAATATATATATATACACACACACACACACATATATATATAATTCATATCTATTCCCAGATTCATTTGATCAATACTTTTTATTAAGATTATTTAATGAAAATTTAAAAATTTATTCTAAAACCAGTTTCTCTACTATGAAATTTTTTTCCTTTTGTTACTTATGAGAGTATCTTTGCATATTTGTGTATTGCTGTCTCATTTTTACTCTTCTAGAAACTTCTTTATTTTTCATCATAACATTGATAAATTTTATCAGTGTGATTAGTTGTTTTTCTTTCTCTGCTTTTTCAAATTCAGCCTTTGCTGCAGAATAAGCCACTCCAAAACTTAGTGGCTTAAAGCAATGATAATTTAGTTTCATGACTCTGGTTTGACTGGGTGTTTCTTCTGTTCTTGACTGAGCTCACTTGGTGGCTCAGCTAATGGGCCTGGGAAGTCTCTCTCTCCACCTGGTCATTCTCACCCAAGCTTTGTCTCATCTTTGTGGTTTCAGAGTTCCCAGAGGGCAAGTCCCAGTGCATAAGCACTTATCAAGCCTCAGTTTAATGGCATGTTTGCTGAGGTCACATGGACTGAAAGCCACGCCAACCAAGAGTCTGTAGGAAGAGACTATGTACAACGACATGGATACCAGAACTGTGATTCACTGGGTGCCATTATTGTTAATATTCTTCTCTACCTACCTTCTGGCCTTTTTTGTCATAGCATTTTTTTTCCCTCATTGTTTATTGAGAGGACTTTTTTTTTTTCCTGTGATAATTTTGTGTTATTTTAAGGGAACTATTTTATGGCATCAGTAGAATCTAGGCATGTTGATTTTTTTTTTCATATTTTGGCATCTCAGAAATAAACAATTACCATTACTTTCTTTACAAATTTATATTCATAAGTTAATTCACTGAAAGCATTTTAGCTTTTGATAAAATCAAGATTTAAACAAAAATAAAAATAAATAAATATGAACTTTGCCAAAAAGTGTGAAAGCAGCATGTTCCTAGGATTTCTTATGTAATTTTACAGTAAGAATTCTATGAAAAGACAAAGAACCTTAAAAAGATAAAATGCATGGATCTTCATGTGGTAGAAATGTATAGATAAGGTTGGGGAAGACAAAAGATCTTGTCGATTTTGGAAAGTACTTTACATTGATATTTATTAAAGCTTATAAACGGTAGATCACTAAGCAGTTTGTAAATATTCTTTTTATGAAATTCACTAATAGTCTAGTTGAGAAACATGAGTATTGTTTGAAAAACACATTAGAAAATGGTTTTACTCATGAGGAAGGTTGGTGAAACCATACATAGTCTTTGTATTCAATACAGGGAAAATACATAATTTTTAAGTCTGGAAAAGTCTGCATTGAAATAAAATTCTCTTACTATGGAATTGCAAAAATTGCTGCCCAAGGACAATTTCTGTAATGTCATAGTAATTCAAATGCCAACTCTGATGATTTTCAAAGCAGTTTTCTTGATGACATTGGCTCTTACCAATTAAAACAAGCTTTAAGTCTCTTACCAACTAAAACAAGCTTAAAGCTTAATTGTCCTTACCTGGTTACTCTAACTAGCCCACGCATACTTCTGCAGTCTTTTCTCAACACAGCTCCTTTATCCTATTGGCAGGACCCTGAAAACAACGGATTTCTTTTGCCTTTGTGCCTTTAATCTGTATACGTCCTAGCTTTAAATATGTTGCCTTGAAGTCTTTCAGTGTCTTCCTCAAGCTAATTTCCTGCATCTTTTCCAGTTACTGTCCCTCTATTGGTTGCTCCACTTCAGAACTATAGATACTTGCAGTTTGAATCAGAGGTTGATAAATAACTGCATATTGTTTCATGTGTCTTAATGGTATTATAAGCCTCCTAGAGGAGAGTCTTAGAATTTTTGCCTCATAGCACTTTGACAAAGCCATGGACAAACAGTAATTGCATACTGTATGTTTCCTGGTTGTTAGGAGATAAAGTCATTTTGATATAACTTATTTTTTCTCCTTTAATAAAGGGATAGAATGGGATCTGCACTGATGATTGAAACAGCAAGAAACCCCACATGTCCCAAGGTAAGCTTAGAGTCTCTTAAATATAACACCTAGTTCCATCTGAAGGTCTGGTGGAAGCACTTGTCCTGAGGGCCCTTTTATTTTATTGTTTTTTTTTTTTTAAATTTTTTGAGACGGAATTTCACTCTTATTGCCTGGCTGGAGTGCAGTAGCGCAATCTTGGCTCACCGCAACCTCAGTCTCCCAGGTTCAAGTGAGTCTCCTGCCTCAGCCTCCCGAGTAGCTGGGATTACCGGAATGTGCCACCACACCTGGCTGATTTTTTTGTATTTTTAGTAGAGACGGGGTTTCTCCATGTTGGTCAGGCTGGTCTCAAACTCCCAATCTCAGGTGATCTGCCCACCTCGGCCTCCCAAAGTGCTGGAATTACAGGCATGAGCCACTGTGCCCGGCCCTGAGGGCCCTTGTATTAAGGTATTATAGATTAATTAATTCTTTATATATTGAGTCATTCTATGAAGAGATAGGATATGATCCTTATACTTTTTTTAAATCCAGTAAGACTATAACAGAAATGGAAGAACATGAAAGTCAGACTGAAAATAAGGAAGAATTATTTCATCATAATTTAAAAAAATCAAATTTAGTCATTTAAGGAACATTATGACATTTCTTACCCTAGATTTTTAAAGAGAAATTTTATATGCCTCTTATATATAATACAATCATGCATCACTTAATGGGAATACATTCTCAGAAGTGTGTCATTAGGTGATTTTGTCATTGTGCAAGTATTATAGAGTGTACCTAGACATGCTTAGATGGTATAGCCCATTACACATGTAGACTACATGGTGTTGCCTATACTTCCTAGGCTATAAACCTGTACAGCAGGTGACTATACTGAAGACTGTAGGCAATTGTGGCACAATGGTAAGAATACTTACATATCTACAGATATACAAATATCTAAATAAAAAATATCTATAGAAAAGATACAGTAAAAAATACAGCATAGAAGCCCCTTTATAGTCTTATGGGACCACTGTTGTATATGCGGTCCCTCATTGACCAAAACATTGATATGCAGTACATGACTATATTAGATTATATTATTATACAAATTGAATCCCCAGTAAAATTTTAATGTCACTTAGATGTGTCTCAGTGTGACTCTTCATTTATTTATTTGTTTGAAACCCGATGATCTGAGTATTGCTTGAGTTCTGTTTAATTTACTTTTTTAAAGAATAGAATTTATGTGCCTAGAAATTTCATGCAGCTTGTATTTATTCTCAGATAACAAACTGTAACCATGAAAAATCAAACAAGTGCAGCTCCTTCTATTGCTCTTTAACTATGGTATACTCATACTTTGATTCATTCTGCAAGTATTAATTATGCACCCACTGCTAGGCACTTTGGATTCATTTGTGAACAAATGCAGACATGGGGTTTACAGCTCTTTAGGGCAGCAAAGGTATTAATGAAATAATCACAAAGATGACATGTCGTAGTTTCCCTGAAATATGTAAGTGCTATGGAGCATAAAAGCAGTTCTCTGAAAGCATATTTTTAAAGGGACGTGAGGGACAGCTACTTTAAGGAAGTGAGATTTGAGATGTCAGTGTGAAGGCCATTGAGTAGGAGCATTCCTGGCAAAGGGAATGGCCTGTGCAGGAAGAGTCATAGAGAATTCCACTAAATGATAGAGTTCTTGAAGACTAGTGTCTCAGAATCCGAGGGCTGCACGTGGGATGAGGCTGGAGCAGTAGGCCAATTAGATCAGATGCAGGGCCTCAGAGGCTGTGATGAAGAGATGACTTAGCTCTTTTGGAGAGGACGCTAGGGTACACTCTATGCGTCTTGCTTGTTCCCCTGTATCTCCAAGGCTCCTTGTTTGTTTGCTTGGTTTAAATCGTGGAAGTTGTCAGTTTTGAATAAAAGTTATGGAGAACTTTAGCCATCTTAAGAAGTAAATCATCATGATAAATGGAGAGCCACTCATATGTTTTCTTAATCTAGCCATATTTATATTCCAATTATAGAAAGACTCTGGATTTTAGTGTATGGCCAATGCCTATCCATAGTGGCCTAGAGACAGACTTGGATTACTCACAGGAATTTGGCATATGACCTTTGTTTATTAAATATCAAAACAATTGGCAGGACTTGGCATAGGACACTAACTTTTGCCTCATCAATACCTGTCAGCCTCTTAAGTTTGTATTACAGATCATTAACAAAACAGCACATTTCATGTAAATTTAACCAACAATGATAAAATTTGAGACCTGAGATGGTTGACATTATAGTTTTTTAATAAACATTACCCAGCTACCAGGTTTTAATAATTGTGACCTGAAAGCATTGATTGTGTAGTATTACATTTCAGTTTTATTGAAGTCAAAATACTTTCAGAGAGCACAGAAACAAAGACTAATTTGTAAGTGACGTTATGAAAATAGTGTACTTATCTTGAAGCAGTTTTTTTTTTGTTTGTTTTGAGACAGAGTCCCACTCTGTCACCCAGGCTGGAGTGCAGTGATGCAATCTCGGCTCACTACAACCTCCACCTCCTGGGCAAGCAATTCTTCTGCCTCACCCTCCCGAGTAGCTGGAAGGCGCCGCCATCATGTCCAGCTAATTGTGTCTTTTTAGTTGAGATGCAGTTTCACCATTTTGGGCAGGCTGCTCTTGAACTCCTTACCTAAAGTGATCCACCTTCCTC
>NW_012115988.1:2930454-2949582 GCF_000951035.1 Colobus angolensis palliatus
GTATTTTTTAGTAGAGACGGGGTTTCACCGTGTTTGCCAGGATGGTCTCGATCTCCTGACCTCGTGATCCGCCTGTCTTGGCCTCCCAAAGTGCTGGGATTACAGGCTTGAGCCACTGCACCCGGCCCAGATACATCTCTTATTATTATTCTTTTATAATAAATTTCTCAGAATTGCTTCAGCGTTTATATCTATTATCCCACAAAGAAATGCCTGTTTAAAATAGTTGTGTTACACATATTTATTTGAGTTGTAGGTTGTTCATACTACTAAATAGTATTTAATTTTTACAGATCCCAAATATATTACTGTTAACGATGGAATTGTTCACCTTTTCATTTACTAGGTAGCTGCTGTAAGTACCATAGTAAATAGAGGGATAACACCCAAAGCTTTTGTGTTCAGAAACTATGGTCATTTTCCTGGAAACAACTCTCATTATTTGGGAGGCTGTCAGTATAAAATGTGGCAGGCCATTAGAGCCTCATCTGCTGCTCCAGGCTACTTTGCAGAATATGCATTGGGAAATGATCTTCATCAAGTAAGTTGACTTGTATGTCTTATGTTTTAAAATTTTACATGATTAAAAGAATCAGCACTTACTAAATGTCATTGATCTTCAGAAGGATCAACCTAGGAGACTTTCTTCTTTGTCTCTTCATATGTCAAAAGAGGAACAATTTAGGATATTTTTATTTGTTGTTTTTCTTAACAAGCCTCTGACATGCAAACACATTTTGGGAAAATTTTTGTGTGTTATATAGTGTGATTTGATAATTTTGATGGAAAAGTGAGAGTATGTATGATTAGCTTTCCAAACATGATAAAAATTAAAACCAATATACACTCCCTGAAAATGCAGAACCCAGTCTGTTTGACAGTTTGGGTGGGCATATTTTGAAGAAAGGGATACAGTAAAATAATAATAAATACTCATTAAGTTAGCTGTGTGCCAGACACTTATTTAGTGCTGTGCATGCGTTATCTCATTTAATCCTTGCTACTTATGAGGTAGAATTATTTCCATTTTACAAACAAGGAATTCGTGCCTTAGGAAAAGTTAAGTAACTGGATTAGTATCACAGCTGTTAAGTTACAGGGTTAGGATATTGTCTGTAATTATACTCTTTTAAATTCATGTTTAAATTATTTGTAAAGTTGAATATTATTTCTGGAAATTCTTTTTATGTTATGTAGACTTATTTACACTTTTCCTCTGTCAAGTTTTTCCAACTCTTTATGGAAATCTGAATTCATAACTTACACTAAATGCTAATAAAGCTTTAGAGCTGATACTTTGAAAGCTTATATTTTTATATATGCTTAATTTTTTATATTATCACTCATTTAAAGGAGTAGAATGAGAGGAATCTTGAAGTTTTTCTCTAGTCCCTAAAGTGTGTCTACTCTCTTTATTTGGTCAGATATCTGTTGAGAAAAAAATCTTATACTGTTGACAGGGATATTCAGATAGCATTCAAAAACTCATACATAGATCTATATAAACAACATGTCAACAATATAAACTTCAAAACTTTCAAATGGATCATTTAAATGTAAATGTCAACATTATAGCTAAAACATTTTTATCAATTTTATCTCATTTTGATACAATAGCTTATATATATTTTTAAATGTTATGGTCAGCTATTCCCATTTTCTTTTTAATCTTTAAGTAATATAATATTTGTAGCTAAGAGATTAAAATAGGATTCCTTTGTCTTTGGAGTCAGTTCAAACCATTTCTTACTTTGCAGAATCAGTCATTGTTGAATTATGTAAGGCACTTCCCCTTCTTGCTTTTCTTCTCTTTCTTCCACCCCCTCAGGGCAGAAAGTACTGGCTGCTGAGATTCTGATATTGATTTCAGGACTTAATGGTCAAAATAAAATTTTTATTAATATGTGGCTTACTATTTTTAACAACGATTTCCCCCTATTCATATGTACCATGTCATAAATTGAGAAATAATTTAGACAGTGTATGTAAAATACAATAGGATTTCTAAGTTATAACCTTAATATAGTGCTACAAACTTTCAGTTATGCCAATCAGTGAAAGTCTCAAATACTAAATAATTACATTTGGGGATCATGTGTTTTCCGCATTTCAAAAGAAGTTATCTCATTTTCTCTTTATTCTTTACCTAAGAGAAAGTAGTTCTAAAGTTTAACTCAGTACCGTTGAATATATATACCAAAGTAATTCAGCGGTTCCTTTTCCATTTCAGATAGATTAGTGATATTTCTGTTCATGCTTAGACATTTTTATATTGATGACCGTAATCCTTCAACTTATTTTGAGCCACAGATTAAAATAACTTCTTAAGGTTATTTGAATAAATAAATGTTATTTATAATTTACATAAATTTTTATGTAAAGCGTATAGCCACATGGGCAAAAAATATACTTTCATATAAATAAATAAGCTCCAGAAACATTGGCACATTTAATTAATAAAAGTATTCATGTGGAATCTGGAGCCCAAGAAACCTACTTAAGGAAGTATTTTTCTTACTATATATTCTCTTCCAAGACTTGAAGAAGAAATGGGGTATTTTTCCCTTCAACTGACAACTCAGAAGATTGATGGGAATATTTTAAGGTGTGAATGATCTTGGTTGCTTAAACAAAGAAAATATTCAAGTGAAGTCCTAATTCTTTCTAACCATTCAGAAGTTTTGCCAAGTTTAAAGTATCGTACTTACTACAACCTTCTCATCCTAAATTCTTTTAATAATTATATTTAATTATTACCAGTCTTATTTTGAAAATCCCTTTTAGCTGTCACATCTGACATATGTTTTAATGTAGTTACTTTGTATCCATTGTAGTAGAGGTTAATTAATATTCTATTTGAGCAATTATTGAAAGTAGTGATATAATTAAGAGTTATGAGTAGGTGAATGGGGAGATTTCATTTGCCTTTGACTATAAGAAGAAGATTATTACAAAATTTATAAGGTTCATTACAAGTCCTAGAAAATTATAAAGTGAGAAGAATTCTTTGTGAGTAGCTCCCAATCTCTCCCCATCTGCCCAAGTAGTAGCATAGTATGTACATTGGAAGTACTACTTTTTACACAAAATTATTCCATCTCTCTTTCCATCTCCACCTTCAAAATTAAATTGTTCATTCCTGTCTTTGGAGAAAGAATCTAATAAATTAGTTTACACTAGAGGTTTTGATGACCAATTCTGATATACATATTATTCCTACCAGGCCTTATTTATATCCTAAAAGTTTTTGTTCAGAGCTTAGGATACATAAACATAAATAAATTATGAAATTTTTGTTTAAACATTGCAGGTAAAGAGTGTTTTTAGCAGAAAGAACCTCACTGACACCTGCTAAATTATGCCTCTACCAAACCACAATTAATAATTTTCATTATAAATGGACAGAAATGTAGTGAGTGCTTACTCAGTGTCAGGCACTGTGCTAGCTGGGAAGGATATAAAGATTTTTAACCATAGTTGGTGTATTGTTTGTGCTTCCTGGATCCTGTCCTCAAATAGTTTAGACAAAAGAATGTAAACCCAGTTATAGAATAAGGTTAAAATGTAACCATCAACATATGTACAGGATTAAGAAGTACTATAGAGATGATTTATTCTGTCAGGGTCAGCTTAACAAAGAAGTTGTCATCTGACTTGATGTATAAAAAATGGGTCGTTGATTAGGGATAGAAAATGGGATAAGGAAGGGAAAATGGGGAGTGATTCCTCAATAGTTACAGAGTATGGGTCATAAAAATGTTTTGGAAATAGATTGTAGTGTCAAAATACAGTGGCTTACACCTGTAATCCCAGCACTTTGGGAGGTCGAGGCTGGAGGATCCCTTGAGCTCAGGAGTTTAAGACTAGCCTGCTGCAACATAGTGAGACCCTGTCTCTACCAAAAAAAGAAAAAAATATTAACAGGATGTGGTAGTCCACACCTGTAGTCCCAGCTACTCTGGAGGCTGAGGTGTGAGGATCACCTTAAGCCCAGAAGTTAAAGGTTACAGTGAATTGATCATGCCACTGCTATCCAGCCAGGACAACAGAGCAAGACCCTGCCTCAAAAAAAAGTAGATGGTGGTGATGTTCACAAAACATTATATAATTAATGCCACTTAATTGTACCCTTAAATATCATTTAAATGACCAATTTTGTGTCATATTTAATTTACCACAATAAAAAGCAAATTTTAAAAGAAACTAAGAAAAAAAGTCAGAAGCTAAGATAATAAAAAGGCATATCGACATTGTCCAGTGGTTACTTTCTGGTACGTGTTCTGACTTTGGATTTGAAGTGATTAAATATACATTAAAAGCAATAAAATGTATTTGTAAATTTTAGGCTATTAAGCACATGTACAGTATACTGCAGTTCAAACACAATCTGTGTGTTCCTCTAAGAGATAATAAGTAAATTATTCAATCAAGTCATTTATCAAGTCGATTTTACTTTGGTAGTTAGCAGTATGCCTGGCACATGCCATCTATAAAAAAATAACTGTAAATATGAATACTTGAATGAATGGAAAGGCTACAGGAACTACCATGGACCCAACATTAGCCCAATGACCTATTGATAGAATAGGCATCTGAAAAGAGGAGGCTAACTATAAAGCAGAGCTTAAGAGTTAGTGTGCCTCACCACTAGATTAGAGTGAGCCCAGAAACCTTAACTGCTGCACTTTTTTGATAAAAAGTGAGTAAAGTTTAAGGAACAGAAATTTACTTTGAAAAATGGTTAGCGAAACTACAGGAAACCTGCCAGTTTTTTGATTTGGGATTGATTTTGCAGTTATCGTTTCTTGCTAAAATTTGTTTGCCTCTTCATCTTTTCCCTTTTTTGTCTTTTCTGATCATCCTTATATAGGCTTTTATATAATGAAAATGTGTTTCATCTAAAATACCTACTTGATTAGAAGTTACACAGGGTATAACAAGTATAGAATTTAAGATTTAAATGGTTTAGTAAAAAAATAACGTTTTGTGCCAAATTAGAATTTAAATGTTACCTCTATCACGGGATAGGTATCATTCTAATAATCTGTTAATTGAAAACAAAAGAAAAAGTTGAAAGGATTAAATTCAAATTTGTACATGAGAAAGCCTTTAGGAAATAGCTTAATTATTACCACCTGCATTGAAGGAATCTAGATTTTTACAAAGTTCAGCAATACAAATATAAATATCTATCCAATTTATTACTTTCAACAAATGTATAAAGATAGCTAAATTTAAAACTAGTTCTTTTCAACTGGTGAATGGATAAACTATGGTATATTCAAATAATGGAATATTACTCAGCAATAAAAAGGAATGAATTACTGACATTCACAGAGACATAGATGAATCTCACAAGCATTCTGCTAAGTGAAAGAAACCAGACCCAAAAAACTTATGCTATATGATTCCATTCATTTTGATAACAAAGTTCAATGTGTGACCTTGAAGAGTAGTTGGATGAATAGGTTTTTGAAGTAAATGTGGCAACAAACCACCCATGCTAAAATGGAGAATAGAGCAAGCAATAAAAAGACGTGGCAAACTGCTTTTCTGAACGTCAACACAGCCCTGTGTATCCCAGTTATCTCAAGGGTATCACAAAGCTACACAATGGTGATAAATGGTGATAAATGACATTTGCCATAATAAAGGTCCGTTAGCCTCAGGCTGGTTATTCTATAACTAAAGAGCCAGTTAACTCTTTCTGGAAAGTGTTGTTAGTATTTAGGAACATTTCTATATATATTGATAGCTGCCTCCTAATGTGATCTTATTGATCCAACCAGAGTATTATTTGAGATACAGGTTTTTGAGAAAGTTGTTTTGTAATGCTATAAATGAAGACTTACCATAATCTGTGGTTTGCAAAATACTGCCACTCCCCCTAAAATAACTGAGCATAAATTTGTGAAAAGATGAGGAGTGTTCTTCACATTCCATGAGAAATTTTAGTAACAATAGTATACTTCATTAGTAGGGCAAAATCCTACATGATGTTTTTAATGGGACCTTCATGCCAGAGCACTAATGGTGGGGTAGATGATTTTCCACAAAGAAAACTACTTGGGAGAATTGATTATATTCCTATATACAAGCAGAGAATAATTGGAAATCAAAATTGTAACAAAAGCAGTATAGTTTACAGTAGATCCAAAAAATTAAGTACTTAGGTATAAATCTAAGAAAACAGAGAAAATCTGTATGTTGAAAACAGAAGATGAAAGAAATAAAAGAAGACCTAAAGAAATGGAAAGGCATACCGTGATTGAAAGTTGCTACATGGTAAAGATGTGAGTTATTCCTAAAGTGATCTATAAATATAATACAATGCCAATCAAAACTCTAGTAGGACTTTTCAAAAATTATACAGCCAGATTCTAAAATTTATATGGAAGGGCAGAGGAATGAGAATAGTTTAAACAATTTATTTATTTATTTATTTATTTAGAGACAGAGTCTCGCTCTGGCGCCCAGGCACAATCTCAGCTCACTGCAACCTCCACCTCCCAGGTTCAATTGATTCTCTTGCCTCAGCCTCCGGAGTAGCTGGGACTACAGGTGTGCACCACCACGCCCAGCTGATTGTTTGTATTTTTAGTAGAGACAAGGTTTCACTATGTTGTCCAGGCTGGTCTTGAACTCCTGGGCTCAGGCAATCTGCCTGCCTCAGCTCCCCCAAGTACTAGGATTACAGGCATGAGCCACTGCACCTGGCCTAAACAATTTTAAAAGAATAAAAAGTTTCAAGGAATCACACTACTCAATTTAAAAACTTACTCTAGAGGTACAGTAGTCATGGCAACTGTACCAGTGTGGTATTTGCATAAAGATAGATATATAGATAAATGGAATTAAATAGAGAGTTCGGAAATAGATCATACATATATGGCCATTTGATCTTGACAAAGATACAAAAGCAATTCAATGGAGAAAGGATAGTCTTTTCAGCAAAAATTGTGTTGAAACAATTGGTCATCTTTCTCTCTCCCTCTCTTTTCCCCTAACCCCCCACCACACACACAAACACACCCCAGAAACCGTGACCTAAACCTCACACATTATACAAAGATAATTCATAATGGATCGCAGTTCTAAATGTAAAACAAAACTGTGAAACTTTTAGAAGAAAAACTTGGTGACCTGGGTTAGGTGAAGACTTCTTACAATTATACTGAAATCATCATACATGAAATTAAAAAATTGATAGAGTGGACTTCATCAAAATTAAAAATTTAGTTCTACAAATATACTGCCAAGAAGATAAGGAGGCAAGCAACATACAGGAAGAAAATATTTTCAAATCCACATGTCCAACAAAGGAGTTATATCTAGAATATATAAGAAACTCTCAGAATTTAACAATATGAGCTAAAGACTCGAACAGACCCTTCAACACAGGATAAGGGGATGGCAGATGAGGGTGTGAAAAGACATCCAGCATCATTAGGCATTGAGGAATTGCAAATTAAAACAATGATGAAATGCCACCACATATCTGTTAAAGTGGTTAAAATAATATGGACAATACCAAGTATTACTGTAATAAGATGTGGAGCAACTGGAACTTTTAGACATTGATGGTGGGAATGCAAAATGGACAACCACTTTGAAAATGTTTTGGCAGTTTCTTATAAAGTTAAACGTATGCTTACCATATGATCCAACAATCTCACTCGTGAGTATTCACTCTAGAGAAATGAAAATTTACATCCATGCAAAATCCTGTACTCACATGTTTATAGCAGCTTCTTTATTCGTGACAGTCAAATGCTGGAAACAACCCAGAGGTCCTACAATGGATGAATGAATGAACTGTGTGGTACCTCCATACAATCAGCAGTAAAAAGGAGTAAACTATTGATACATGCAACTACTTGGATTAGTCTCAATGACATGCTCAGAAAGAGAAGGCAGCTTAAGGCAGTCCCATATTGTATTATTCCATTTCTATGACATCCTTAAAAAATCAAAGCTGTAGTGGTAGAAAACAGATCAGTGGTTGTCAAGGGTTATGGGTGGGAGGAGGGGTGCCTACAAAGAGATAACATGAGAGAGTTTTTGGGGGTGATGGAACTATTCTGTATCTTGATTGTGGTAATAGTTACACAAATCTATATGCGTTAAAGTTCATAGAGCTGCATACCAAAGTTAATTTTACTGTATAATCTGAAAAATTAAAATATTTTACAGTGAAACGAGCTGCTTTACAAGGTTGTAAGCACCATATTACTGAAAATGTTTAAGAATGCTGTCAAAAATTGTTTAAGGCTATATATGGGAGACTGAACTAGGGTAATTCCAAGGTCTGTTAGAATTATCAGCAGTGATAGTGCTGATTCCAAGGAGATGCCAAGCACCAGTGACATCAAAAATCATTCGAGTTTACTCAGGTTGTTTACCACTGAAAAATACCTTTTCCTGTACTCAGCAGACAGTTAACTGGCATAGATGGGAGCTGAACAGGAGAAGGAGGCTGAGCAGTCACCTAAACCATTTTAAATCAGATATGTTTTTCTTGATTTAATTTGGTTTAGTTTGGTTTGTTTTTGAGACAAGGTCTTGATCTGTCGCCCAGGCTAGAGTGCAGTGGTGTGATCTCAGCTCACTGCAGCCTCGACCTCCTGGGCACTTCTCCTACCTCAGCCTCCTGAATAGCTGTGACTACAGGCTTGTACACCATGCCTGGCTAATTTTATTTTTTTTGTAGAGACCAGGTCTCCCTATGTTGCTCAGGCTGGTCTTGAACTCCTGGACTCAAGCGATTCTCCTGCCTCAGCCTCCCAAAGTGCTGAGATTACAGGCATGAACCACCATGCTCAGCATATTTTTCTAGATTTTAAATACAATCTAATGTTGATGATGTAATGTATTTTCATACGGTTCTGCAGTACATTTTATTATAGTTTGACCATAATTTTATCTACTTTTATGCTAGTACATTTTTATAGTGCTCTATCAGCATATTTTATTAATACCTTTGTTTACTTTTGAATTCTTCAAAATAATACTGATTATTGATAAATACTTAGAAATATAAAGTTTTGTCTATGTTTACTTTATATCTGCATTATAATGAATGTGATCCATTGAAATTGTATTGTTAATAGAATTTCAACTAACTTAGAATTATTTGGTTATATTTGACTTGTGAGAGAAGAACTAATTTTGTTTGGTAGAACCACAGTTCTTTCTGTTAGGCTTTAACTAGAACCTGCATTAACCACTAAATAAGATAATGTGTCTTTGAAAAGTAATTCAGTTCATTTCAATATTTTTTAGCAAAATATGCAAAGCAACTAAGAAGTTCAAAGAACTTTCATAATAGGAAATGAAAACTTAATAAAAAGTTTCTTTATGAGGCCAATGAGTCTTCACATGAATTTTTTTGCAGCTGTAGTCTATAAAAGAAATGTACTTTTAAGGAACCTCTTAGTTTTAAATAATTTATTTAACTTATTACATAGTTCCGCTTTCCCTGTGAGTCAGTTTTAAGAGTTTCTTTTTTTAACTTGTATTTTGCAGGATGGAGGTTTGCTTCTGAATAACCCTTCGGCTTTAGCTATGCATGAGTGTAAATGTCTTTGGCCAGATGTCCCGTTAGAGTGCATAGTATCCCTGGGCACCGGACGTTATGAGAGTGATGTGAGAAACACGGTAACACACACAAGCCTGAAAACCAAACTTTCTAATGTTATCAACAGTGCTACAGATACAGAAGGTTAGTCTTGTTTGCTGTTTAAAATACTTCAACTTCTAGCATTCTAGCAGTTTTTTGGTGGCATATGTTGGTCCTAACTGCAAAGGCATATGATATGTCTGTATTGTGGGTTTAGGAAGGACATGGGAGCAAACATTTTGTTGTTTTCCTTTCTCACTTGTTTCTTGTTAGGTGACTCTAGAACAGAGACTGTTTTCCATTTGAAAGCTAGTGCTCCCTTTGCCCACTTACTGTTGGAGAAGTGCCTGAAGCTGGATAGCACAACATTTTATTGGAGACTCTGAAGCCAGTTAAGAAAGGGAAAAGCAACAAAACGAGTCAGATTGGTTCAAACATATACATGATAGCAAAGATTTAGAGTAAAGGGCATTCGATTATTTAATACTGTGAAGGCAAACTGGAATGAGAATGTGCTCTTGCTTTTACTCTTGCTGCCCCTATAGTTTAGTCTTCATACAGAGGCCAAAGTCATCCTTTTAAAATGCAAATTAGGTTGGGCACAATGGCTCACACCAGTAATCCCAGCACTTTGGGAGGCCGAGGCGGTTGGATCACTTGAGGTCAGGAGTTTAAGACCAGCCTCATCAATGTGGTAGAACCCCGTCTCTACTAAAAATACAAAAAATTAGCCAGGCATGGTGGTATACATCTGTAATCTCAGCTCCTTGGGAGGCTGAGGCAGCAGAATCACTTGAGCCTTGGAGGCAGAGGTTGCAGTGAGCCAAGATCGCACCACTGTACTCCAGCCTGGGCTACAAAGCAAGACTCCGTCTCAAAAAAAAAAAAAAAAATGTCTGTCTCCTTCTCAAAACCCTCTTTCAAGTGTGTACCTTCTCTAAAGTGTGTCTAACCATGCTTTAATTCTTGCTGGTCACCAAACTTGCTAAGAACTCTCCTACCTCAGGACCTCTGTAGTTGCTGTACTCTCTGTCTATAAGGCCATTTCCCCGGATAGGCACTTGACTCTTATTTCATTCAGGTCTCTGTTGAAATGTCAGAGGGACCTCAGAGAAACCTTTCCTGACTGCTTTTCCATCTTCCTTATCATCTCGATCTAATTTCTTAGCCTGCTTCTTTTTCTCTCTTTCTCTTACAGCATTTATCTCATTATAATTATATATGACATATTTGATTGTTTACTTACCATCCTTCTGTCCCACAAGAATGCAAGGCAAGAATGTATCCAATTTACTTTGACTTATCCAGTTTGCTATTGACTCCAGTGCCTGGCATATAGTAGGCATTCAGTGAGCATATGTTGAATTTCTGGTTTTGGCCTTGAGGTGTTTGTGTGTGTGTGTGTGTGTGTTTTTCTTAGAAACAGGATCTCACTTTGTTGCCCAGGCTGGAATGCAGTGACAATCATAGCTCACTGAAGCCTCAGACTCTTGGGCTCAAACAGTCCTCCCACCTTAGCCTCCTGAGTAGCTGGGACTACAGGTGCATACCACTGCACCCAGCTAATTTTTTAGACCTTTTTTTTAGAGATGGAGTCTCCCTCTGTTGCCCAGGCTGGTCTTGAGCTCCTGGCTTTAAGTGATCCTCCTGCCTTGGCCTTCCAAAGTGCTAGGATTACTAGCATGGGCCACTGGGCCTTGCCTTGAGGTTTAGCTTTCCTCATTTTACTATTTCGTTTTTAGTTATTGGGTGAAACGTTTTATTAAAAAAAAAAATTAACACTTAATAGCTCCTTGTATTTGAACCTCATTCTTTTCATATCAGCATATTATTGGCCAAGTCATTAACATAAGTGAGAATCTTAAACTCCCCGCTGAGGACTTTTATTCATTGAATGAAAACCCAGAAAAAGTTCATATGCTAGATTTTTCCCTATCTGAAATTTTGTTGCCAGATCAGTAAAATACTCTTTTTTTTCCCAGCTTTATTGAGGTCAGACTGACATAAAAATTGTATATATTTAAGTTGTACAACACATTGTTTTATTATAAGTATACCTTGTATAATGATTCCCATAATCCAGCTGATAACCTTATCTGTCACCTGACATCGTTACTGTTTTGTGTGTGCCTGGTAAGAACACTAAAGATTTACTCCCTTAGCAAATTTCAAGTAAGCAATACATAATACATTGTTATTAACTATAGTTACCATGCTGTACGTCAGATCTCTAATAGGTAGTCATAACTGAAAATTTGTACCCTTTGACCAACATCTCCCCGTTTCTCCCACTCCCCAGTGTCTGACAACCACCATTCTCCTCTCTTTTTTTTAATTTCAACTATTTTAGATTCCACATAAAAGTGTTACCATGCACTACTCGTTTTCCTGTGTCTGGCTTAGTTCCCTTAGCAGAATATCTTCCAGGTTCATCCATGTTGTCGCAAGTGGCAGGATTTCCTTCTTTTTTATGGCAGAATAGGATTCTTGTGTGTGTATATACTGTCATTTCTTTATCCATTCATCCATGGACACAGGTTGTTTTCATATCTTGGCTATTATGAATAATGCAGTGAACATGGGTGTGCAGCTATCCCTTCAAGATAACAATTTAATTTCCTTCAGATATATACCTGGAGTGGGATTGCTGGATCATGTTGTAGTTCTCTTTTTAATTTTTTGAGGAACCTCCATACTGTTTTCCGTAGTGGCTGTACCAATTTACATTCCCATAAACAGTTTACAAGGGTTTCCTTTTCCCCACGTCCTTGCCAACACCTATTATCTCTTGTCTTTTTGATAACAGCCAACCTAACAGGTGTAAGATGCGATCTCATTGTGATTTTTGATTCACATTTCCCTGACGGCTCAATAAAATATCCTTACCATAAGCCATTTGCTGAGACAGGTGACTTTAGTTGGGCAGTCTCATAAGAGTTAAGTCTGTACTTTTTGCAAACCATGTAATGGGCTTATTTAGAATTTTCAAGAAACATGAAATGTTGCCTCAGTGTACCTGCACTTAGAGACAAATAAGTAAAAATTTAATAAACTCAGTTAACTTTGAAAAAGATATAACAAGAATTATATTGAAACATGTACTTACTGATACTAAATTGCTCTTGGCCTACAAAAACAACAATTTCATAGGGTTTAATATGTGGTGAATTGCTAAATAAATGGTAAATGATTGTAAGTGATTAAGACTATGAATTAAGAAGAGGAATGAGAAAACTTGATTGGTGTAGACAGTTTATAAGATGTAAAGTAGACTTGATGTGGATCTTAAAGGATATATAGGATTTGGACATTTTAAAAGAGAGTGAAGACTTCCTCTTCTGGACATCATAAAATATTAGGGACCAGATATTTCCTCTTTCCTTAAACAACTAGAAAAGTAGACAGAACAATGGTTTTCAGACATTAGATAACAGGTAACATGAGACAGTGATCTCTGAAAGGAGAATGAATGAGGTCATCACTGCTATTGTCCAGCTTGTTGCCTGAAAAGAATTTCTATACTATAGCATAGGGAGGGGGCACCAGAAAAGTAGGGCAGTCTCTTAAAGTTGGAGAAACAAAGTTTGTAGTTCAAGGAGGTCAAGGAAACTAAAATTTGTGGGCTATGTGCAAGATCTGAACAGCGAAAACTACCAAACATTACTGAGATAAATTAAAGACCTAAATAAATAAATAGATATACTGTGTTCATGAATTGGAAATCTTAGTATTGTTAAGGTATCACATCACAAATTGATCTATAGATTCAATACAATTCCTGTCAAAATCCAAGCAGGCTTTTGAGGGATAGAGATTAACAAGCTGACTGTAAAATGTATATGGATATGCAAAGGACCCAGGATAGTGGTCTCCAGCCTCTTTGGTCCCAAGGACTGGTTTCGTGGAAGATAGTTTTTCCACGGATCGGGGCGGGGAGGGGAGGGATCGTTTTGGGATAATTCAAGCACATTACATTTATTGTATGCTTTATTTCTAGTATTGCATTGTAATATATAATGAAATAAGTATACAGCTCACCATAATGTAGAATTGGGAGCCCCGAGCTTGTTTTCCTGCAACCAGATGGTCTCATCTAGGGGTGATGGGAGACAGTGGCAGATCATTAGGCATTAGATTCACATAAGGAGCACACAACCTAGATCCCTTGCATGCTCAGTTCACAATAGGGTTTGTACTCCTATGAGAATCTCATGCCACCACTGATCTGACAGGAGGTGGAGCTGAGGCTGTAATGCAAGTGATGGGGAGTGACTGTAAATACAGATGAAGCTTTGCTTACTGGCCCTGCCACTCACCCCCTGCTGTGCAGCCCAGGGGTTGGGGACCCCTGACCTAGAATATCTGACACAATTTTGGAAAAAAAAAAAAAAGTTGGAGGACTTACATCTGCTGATTTAAAGACTATAAAACTACATTAAGCAAGGAACTGTGGTGTTCGAATAAAGATAGACATATAAATCAATGGTATGTAATAGTCCAGAAATTGATTTATACATGTAAACTCAAAAGACTTTTTACAGAGGTGTTAAGGTAACTCAGTGGGAAAGGATAGACTTTTCAACAAATGGTCCAGGATGATTAGATACCTATATCCACAGTGTTGACCTTTACCCTTTGCACCATACACAAAAGTAACTTGGAATGCATCACAGTCGTTCATGGCTACTATGCAGAAATACAATTGATTTTTTTCTATTGACCTTATATAACTTCAGACTTGCTGAACTCACCTATTCTAGTAGCTTTTTATAGCTTTCTTAAAATTGTCAACATAGGCAACCAGGTTGTCTGTAGAGTTTTACTTCTTCCTTTTTAATCTACATGCCCTTCATTTCCTTTTAATGCCTTACGGCACTGAAAAGGACCTTCCAGTACAATGCTAACTGGAAGTTGTGAGCCTAGACATCTTACCCTGTTCCTGATCTTAGATGGAAACCTGAATCTAAGAGGTGAAACTATAAAACTTATAGAAGAATATGCTGGAGAAAATCTTAATGACCTTGGGTAGGTCAGATTTTTTAGATAGGACATAGAAAATATGAACCAGAGAGGAAAGAAAGAGATAAATTAGACTTTGAATTGTAAATTCTGCTCTTTAAAAGATACTTTTTATGAAATGAAAATGCAAGTCATACACTAAGAGAAAATATTGGTAAAACATGTATCTGACCCATCATGAGGTATAAATTTATAATCAGATTCAAAATAGATAGAGAATTCTCATATATGTGTATATATGTATATATACGTGTTATGTATAAAAAATATGGCCGGGTATGGTGGTTCACACCTGTAATCCCAGCACTTTGGGTGAATCAGTTGAGCCCAGAAGTTTGAGAGCAGCCTGGTCAATATAGTGAGATCCCATCGCTACAGAAAAATAAAAAACTATCTGGGCATGGTGGCACACACCTGTAGTCCCAGCTACTTGGGAGGCCGAGGCAGGAGGATCACTTGAGCCCAGGAGTTGGAGGTTGCGGTGAGCCATGATTGCACCACTGTCAGATATATAGGACACAGTGATCTCAGTGAAAAAATGGGCAAAAGATTTGAACAGACACTTCATTGAAGAAGATATACAAATGACTAATAAGTACATGAAAACCTTCTCAACATAATTAGTCATTAGGGAAATGAAAATTAAACCACAAGATAACACTACCTCTGCAATGCAAAACTTAAGACTTGACATACTAACTTTGGGCAAAGATGTAGAGCAGTGAGAACTCTAATATATTAGCGGTTAAAATACAAAAATGGAAGACAGTGTGGCAGGTTTTTTTTTTTAATAAGCATACCGTTTACCATATGAACCAGCAATTTTATTCCTGGGTTTTTGCCCAAGGGAAATGCAATCATATGCACATGAAGACTTATGTGTAAATGTTTATAATAGAGTTATTTCTAGTAGCTAAAAACTGAAGAGAGCCAGACCAGAACTGCAGAGAACAAATTGTGTTGTATCTATACAATGGAACACCATTTAGCAATGAAAAGAAAGGAACTACTGATTTATGCTACAACATGGATGAATCTCAGAAGTATTTTGCCATGTAAAAGAAGGTAGATACTTGTGATTTTGTTTGTATGAAATTCTAGAAAAGGGAAAGCTGGCACCAACTATAAAGAGGCTTAAAGGAAATTTTACAGTGATGGAAATGGCTATGTCATGATTATTGTGCTTACACAAGTGTGTACATTTGTCAAAAGTTGTCAAACTGTACAGTTAAAATTGGTGAATTGCACTGGATGTAAATGATATGTCAATGAAGATGATCCCAAAAAATTAAAAACAACAAAAAAAGGAAGATTGGAAAGGGCATTTCAGCAGTGGTGAACAGTATGACCAAAAGCATAGAGAGAATACAACAAGTAAACTAATTTTACAGAATAATGTGTTTTGGAAGATGAATTTTATCTTGTAGTTTTACCCATTACTGTGGATTACTTCTACTGTTAGTTTGAATAATGAAATTAGTGAATCTTTGTAATGTGCCTAAAAAGAAGATAATTTTAAATAAAGATAAGTTAACAGTTCATTGCTCACTTTATCCCCTCTATTCTTCTCCCCCTATCCTTTTCTTTTTTGCTTTAACAGAAGTCCATATAATGCTTGATGGCCTGTTACCTCCTGACACCTATTTTAGATTCAATCCTGTAATGTGTGAAAACATACCTCTAGATGAAAGTCGAAATGAAAAGCTGGATCAGCTGCAGTTGGAAGGGTTGAAATACATAGAGAGAAATGAACAAAAAATGAAAAAAGTTGCAAAAATATTAAGTCAAGAAAAAACAACTCTGCAGAAAATTAATGATTGGATAAAATTAAAAACTGATATGTATGAAGGCCTTCCATTCTTTTCAAAATTATGATGAGTATCTGCATATGGTCTCATAAATGAAGCCCTGTTCAGAAGATCCACCACTTTCAATAAGGAATTGTGGGATTCGACATGAGTTAACTTTGAAATACTTATGAATTCTGGAGAATCCTGAAAAAGATGGTGCTTCGACCAGCTTGCACAGCACAGAGAATATTCTTGGTTACAGAATTCATATGGGAACTAGGCTTTTAAGATGTTAATAATTAACTAAGCTTTAGTAACCTTACTGTGCTAGTTGGTTTTAGTAGATATGGGTGTTATATTGTTTGATGTTTGAAAATTTATTAATATATATGCCAAACAAGAAACCGAAAGCTATATTGTACTTTGTGTTTTCACTTTAGTCCTCACAATCATGTTAAATTTATGTGATCATTGATTTTATTTCATATGGAAAAGCTAATTTCTTCTTAAATTTACATTACCTAATCTCACTAGCTACGTTCTCCAATCCACACTGCCTTTATTGTAATATCGTCTAAATAGATGCAGAAAATGGAATTTTCTCTATTAAAGTATTTTACATTTGAAATATGAAAGAACCAGATACAGTTTTCTATTCAAATATGTTTATTTTAACATTGGTTAAAAAAAGTGAAGTTCCAGTCAACCACTTTTTAACCCCTAAAATTTCAAGATAATGCTGTATTAACTTTTCCAGATCTAACACTAGCTTATTCTTCCCTGTTATAAAATGGTTTGAACTTACTGAGAAAATATTCCTATCATTAACAAAAATAAACTATTTAAATCTGTTAAAAGGCTAATGTCATTTTAAAATTAATTTTTGTTCATAATGTAGCTCCCCTTTAGCCTTTGAATACACCTGGCAGCAGTATGCTTAAAAATTATAAGTTAGGGCGTGGCGTGTTAGCTCACACCTGTAATCCCAGCACTTTGAGAGGCCGAGGCAGGCAGATCACCTGACGTCAGGAGTTGAAGACCAGCCTGGCCAACACGGTGAAACCCCATCTCTAATAAAAATACAAATATTAGCCAAGCATGGTGGCGCACGACTATAGTCCCAGCTACTCGGGAGGCTAAGGCAGGAGAATGGCTTGAACCTAAGAGACGGAGGTTGCAGTGAGCTGAGATACCGCCACTGCACTCCAGCCTGGGCAACAGAGCAAGACTCTGTCTCAAAAAAAAAAAAAAAGAAGTTACCTTTCTTTTAACTCCTTTGAACTGTCTGGATTTCACAGAAGTTGATAAGATGCACTTACATGGAACATTGTTTATGCCAAACAAATTCATCTTTGTTGTATCTATTTGTCACACAAATCCTTACATGGAATATTTAGATTTCTCAAGAAAAATGAAACAAAGGTAAGTGCCCCTTGTTTTAGACATATAAACTAAAGCTAGACCCGGTTGCCCAGATAGTCATATTGCTTCTTTGCAATGTCAGTTCACAGAGGCTGTGAGATGTGTTTCAAGGAGTGGAGTTGAGAGTCTGGATGCTAATCCTGTCTTTGCTGCAAGAACCATTCTGTTTGTGATCCTGAGGAAGACAAATGTCTGTAGACTTTGCGTATCCCATTTGTAAACTGAGGGAAGTTAGCTGTAAAATTTTCTAATATCTGAGTTATATAAACTTTATGCAGCTAAGAACTTGTAAATGCAAGAAAAATACAAATAATTGGAAATCAGAATATTTCTGGGAATTCTTCGTAATAAAGCAAATTTCAAGCACAGTAAAGTAATATTTATGCATATTTACATATTTGCACCTCATCATAAGGTCAGTCTAGTCCTAAACTGATGTAGTTCATCTGTTTTAAAGCTGAAGTTAACTATTTCCCTTATTTGTGCTTGACTTATTTCTTTCTTAAATAAGGCATTACACAGGTGAACTCTGGCCATGGCTTCTTTTTTTTTTTTTTTTCTTTTTTTAAGTTTCCCATGTATACAACTCAGTCCTTTTTGTACTGACACCTAATATAAGCCATGTAGCATGGCACCTACATATGCGCCTTGCCATCCCTATTTCTTTAGCTCTTTTCACTCTCAAACAAAAGGCAAACCCAGTTGTGTGGTGCACCAGTTTTCAGCCATTCTTGTCCTCATTTGTACTTGAAACTGGTTATCTGAAGAACTGTAATTTACCTGAGATAACCCTCATTTTATAACAAGGCCAGTGCTTGCGTTATCCAAAGGAACCCAAAAAGTAAATTCTGCAAATAATACAGAACAGCAATAGGAAGAGATGTGAAAAAGAATTTTCAGTCTTATACAGGTAGAATATTTGCCCTTTTCAAAAAGGCAAAGAGGAAGAATGGTCTATTTTATAAATATAAAAAATTCCTCAACTCCTATCTTCAAAATATAGAATAAAAATTGTTTTAATGCTCAAGTTTTCCTGAGTGTCTCGGAAGTCTTATTTCTATAGTAAATGGTGTACTGGTAATATTTCAGTTCCATTCTTGTTGCAGATACTATTCTTTATTAAAAATAGTACTTCACAGCCAGGGACAGTGGCTCACACCTGTAATCCCAGCACTTTTGGAGGCACAGGCAGGTGGATCACTTGAGGTCAGGAGTTCGAGACCAGCCTGACCAACATGGTGAAACCTCATCTCTACTAAAAATACAAAAATTAGGCCA
>NW_012115988.1:2950052-2962785 GCF_000951035.1 Colobus angolensis palliatus
TTCCCCTAGAGGGTGGAGAGAGCCGGGCCTGGGTTATAATCACACTATGCACTACTTCCTCCTAAGCCACTTTTTTTTTTTTTTTTTTTTTTTTTGTTGAGATGGAGTTTTGCTCTTCTTGCCCAGGCTGGAGTGCAGTGGCATGATCTCGGCTCAGTAAAACTTCCGCCTCCCAGGTTCAAGCGATACTCCTGCCTCAGCCTTCCAAGTAGCTGGGATTCCGAGTACCTAGGGCCACCACGCCTGGCTAATTTTTCTGTATTTTTAATAGAAATGGGATTTCTCCATGTTGGTGAGGCTGGTCTCGAACTCCCGATCTCAGGTGATCTGTCTGCCTCACCCTCCCAAAGTGCTGTGATTACAGTCGTGAGCCACTGAGCCCGGCCTGAAAGGAATCTTCTGAGGGGAAAAGGAGTCACAAAAGTGTGCAGTCTGAGGGCATAAAAGGGAATCTCACAACTTCGTTTTGGTGGTAGAAGGGAGGGGCTCCCTTTGAGCTTTTTCCCCCCAGCAACTAGTAACAGCTGAGCTGCTGATTACCGGGGTAGCTAGGACCTCTGAAGTTTGAAGTTCAGAATTGTACATAACCCGCTATGCCCTAGAAATGGTCCTAGTCACACTTTTGAATATTTCACAAGCGTCTGTGCCAATAATGTGACTAGAACATAGATAACATTTGAGTGCTTGCTGAGTACCAGGAACTGAGCTCAGCAGGTTACATTAAATTGTCACGATAAGCCTACAAGGTGAATAGCAGTATTATCCCTTTGTTAGAAAAAGTTGCCCAAGATAATTACAGCTAGAGAGCGATAGAGCTAGGACCAGTCCATTGTCTTAGCCAGAACTCTTCCTATCTCTCTTTCCTGGAATGTCCTTTCCTGGAATGTTGTGAAGTGACTTCAAATCCAGTTTACTAAACTGAATCTGTGAAATTTGGGGTTTAATCAGTGAAGAAATGTACTTGTCTCAGTAAATGTCCTCTCAGTCTTCATAACTTCAGAGGGTTTTTTTTTTTTTTTTTGGAAAAAAATTATTACAACATCAAATTATGTGAATACTCCTCTTTATCTCTTCATTTAATAACACAGTGGTCTTACCCATCTCCTGGGAAGTTTGCAAATCTGGGAGTGGGGAGAAGGGAGATTGTCTGGGGGAATCACCAGCATTTAGTACTCCAGGAAACAGATAATAAATAAATGGGATGCAGTGGGCATTGGACAGCCCCTCGTAATGAATAATTCTTCCACCCAAAATGCCAACATTTCTCCCTTTTAGAAACTCTGAGCTGCTCATCCATAAAATGCAAGTAATGAATTTCTTCCATGAGAAATTGAAGGTATACTTTGCCCAGTTAGGGTGCATAAACCATTTGTAAAATTCCATTCCAGATCAATCCCAACTGAATTATTTTTGCATTCATTGCTCCTCCTCTTCTTTTTTTTTTTTTTTTTTTGCCAAGTTTAAATACAATCAAACTGTTCACTTAATCTCACTTTTTTGGAACAAATCTATGGCAATTACTCTTCCCTGACTAGGAAATAGGAAGGAGGGGATCACATTTAAAAAAACAGTTTGTTCTGTTCCTGGCAGGAGCTATCTACCATCCAAAAAAGATTCATAGAGTACAGATGTCCCTGGGCTAAACTGTTGGCTGTGTTGGTCCAAGGCTTTGATAAATGTCTCTCTCAGAAGTCACACTGATTGCTTTGTTTATTATAACCTTTATTCAGCTTGATGCGAGTGGATTGAAATTCATTACACTTCACAGATATGCATTATTAGCTTGGATAATTATTTTGATAAAAATAAAGTATTGACTATAACGTTAACTTATCTTCATGATAAAAATCTTTAACATTCTTAAGATAGATTCATTCCTTGCCTCTGAACAATATAAATTTTGAGATGGTATTTTAAGGACTTCAGTCTGATTGAATAGCAACAGGTTATATGGTCCAAAATGGTTGAATGTTCCAGTAATAGTTGTAGCTAACATTTATTGCCATTTATATTCACAACAACCTTACAAGGCAGGTATCATCATTATTCCTATTTTATATAGTAGCACTGAGATGATAGTGAGAAAAATCATATTTCTTGACTGCTTCCTCAATATCAATGGGAAATCATAAACCATATCATTAACATGTCTATATAGCAATCTTTCAAAAATGTTCCAGACTTACAAATACTTTAATATCCTTTCAGATGTTGTAATGTAATCTACATCACATTTAAATAATTGATGTGTACTACTTAGGCAATTTTCAAAGATCAAACCTAGATAATGTACCCATCTAATAATAAAATAGTTAACAAGTGCTACTTGGTAGTGCTCTTTTTTTTTTTAACTTTTAGGTGTGGGGGTACATTTGAAGGCTTTGTTACATAGCTAAACTCATGTCACGTGGGTTTCTTGTACAGATTATTTCATCACCCTGGTATTAAGTCCAGTACCCAATAATTTATCTTTTCTCTTCCTCTCCCTCCTCCCACCCTTCCCCGTCAAGTAGACTCTAAGTGTCTGTTGTTTCCTTCTTTGTGTTCATAAGTTCTCATCATTTAGCTCCCACTTGTAAGTGATAATGTGGTTTTCTGTTCCTGCATTAGTTTGCTAAGGATAATAGCCTCCAGCTCCATCCATGTTCCCACAAAAGACATGATCTTGTTCTCTTTTAGGCTGCATAGTATTCCCTGGTGTGTATGTACCACATTTTTATTTATCCAGTCTGTCATTGGTGGGCATTTAGGTTGATTCCATGTCTTTGCTCCTGTGAGTAGGGTGGCACTCTTTCTTATAGCAGACACTACTACTGACTATGTTTGTAAAAGATAAAGTGATTAACAACAATCCAAAATTCTGTCCAATTATCTGAGAAGAAAAGAAGGTTATATCATCTTATATTGCACAGTATGCCCAACATACCTTGGTCTAGGAAAGTATTAAAAGTAGTATTTTAATTCAATTGGCTATCAAAGTAATTTTAAAAGAACGTGAATGCAATTAAAAATAGTCCATACCTTGACCAAGCAACATAATACTAAAAAGGAAAAAAAGAAGCCACCAAACGGCTTGTGGCAAGTTCTATATGAATACACATTCACCTGTAGGAATCTTGAAAAAGCAAGTGTCTTTCATTCTGTTTTGTACATTTGGATCACATTTTTGAAAATGTTGTAGGAGAACAGTCATTGTGCTTTTGTATTTATGGTAATTATGAACACTCTGGGGAATTCTTAATCAAAAGTTTTTCAAATTGAAAAAGGTAAACAAAGTCAGTGTAATTTATACCACGCTCTGCCTTTCAGATTTGGTCTTGAGAACACAAGTTTTTGAAAATAATGCCAGTAGAATTAAGAGTTATTTACAACTACAATTTTTTTTTCTATTTTTTAATCATTGAAACCCCAGTCTTGTAAATCGCAGGTGCTGTTATTTTGCTAGTTTTCAATGAACACGTTTGGTATCAGGATGCAGTTAATCCATACACATCTAAACATGCCCTTATGCTTCCATTTCCTATGTTGAATTATGTGAAAAAAATGCCCAAAGCTGACACTCAAAAACTGTAGAAGTGGTAGAACTTTAGACGATGTTAGTATATAATGCAAATATCTGGTTTTTATATGCATATAGAGTGCTACAAGAATATACATACTTCAAAGGTCTTGATGAAGTTTAGATAGTATAGAATTCTGTGATATAGCTTTTTACCATTCTCTTTTTTTGAGCATGGGAAAGTAGCTATGTCCTAATCTGGTATGTGTCTGCAATAGTACCCAGGAAAGAACTGCGACATCTGGTTCATCACAAGCGTAATCAAGCTCAAGTGAGAATAAGAGCTCAACTCCAACCCTCTTTTGAGTAATTTTCACAACCAAAAAGTTACTTAAAAAAAAAAGTATCTTGTATGCACCAGAATGTTAAGCCTTGCAATCATTTGAAAACACCTGCAAAAGTCACAATTTCAATATTAAAACATATACCTGAAACTACTGTATTTGCTTTTTTCTGAAGTTTGAGAGCAGAAGGAGGGAAAGTCCTCATTGGGCAGTAAATAATTGAAATTGCATAGTTTTCTTTGTTTTATCTAACTATATTATGCATTCCCAACTCAACTTGCCATATGCTGCTTAGAAATACCTCACAGCTTGTAGCATGCTGCTATTATAGATACATTATAAGTCCTTAATATTTTTCTTAAGTTAGGCTTAACTGAATCATCTGCCTTACACAATTATAGGGAAATGGGAGAAATGAAAATGCTTTAAAATGTACTTTTTGAAAGAATTTATTTTTAAGATACAAAATGGGGCTTCTCCCTTGTGCTGGTAAGTAGAATCACAACTGGGACCTTTTCCTTGAGTGTGAGCTGGGAGACCTTCTAAACAATAGAAATCGCACATTTCCTTTCACCTAATGCCTAAGGTAAATTTCATTCATACTGTTTGGTGTCATACACGGACTCAGTATGGGCCTTCTGGGCACAGAATAAAAGGTTTCTTTTGCCTGAGAATGAGCTTTGAATAATCTTTTTGACCAACATCTGCTAATTCTATAGCAGATGGGTTTGTCGTACAGATTATTTCATCACCGAGGTATTAAGCCCAGTACCCAATAACTATCTTTTCTGCTCCTCTCCCTCCTCCCACCCTCCCCCATCAAGTAGACCCCAGTGTCTGTTGTTTCTGTCTTTGTGTTCATAAGTTCTTATCATTCGGCTCCCACTTATATAAAGTGATAACATGTGGTATTTCGTTTTCTGTTCCTGCATTAGTTTGCTAAGGATAATAGCCTCCAGCTCCATCCATGTTCCCGCAAAAGACATGATCTTTTTTTTTTTATGGCTGCATAGGATTCCGTCTAATTTGGAATCTTCATTTTGTCAGATTGAATGTTTTTATTGGGCTATAACAAACTTACTCTCACAATAACTACATTCCCTTATGAGGGCAGAGCCCTCATGACCTAGATACCCCTCATTTGCACCCCTCTCCCATTGCATTGGGAATTATTTCCAAGACATGAAGTTTGGGGGACCATTCAAACCATGGCACAAATGGAACAAAATGGGTTTCATTGTTGTCCAGTTTTGTATCTAGTTTCTCTGAAGTCCCTCAACAGAGCCCATGGGAGGTAACAAGTTTTGTGTTAAATATTTAAAAGGTATCTTTTTTGTCTTATCTTGACAAACATATAATCATAAAGACCTGGAAGTCCAGTTTTGAATTTAGAATTCTTAGACTCTTCAGAATTCTGTGTTGGAATATGGTGACATGGAAACAGCCAGTCCATGGCCCACCCGACTTAGTCCTGAACTTTCAAAAGCTTCAAGCAAACTTGGGTGAACTTTCCAACCCACAAGCAAGTTATATCAACATCCTGCAAACCATCCCCACACCCTTGCATCAGCTGTCTATGAGGCTTCCTGTTGTGTATACCAGCAGAGCAGCCCACTGTCTGTTATGTGGGGAAGGGGCTTTTCCAAGTCCCTACAGAATTCTTGGATCCTAGGTACCCAGATATGTTCTAGAAGGAGGAGATGGTAGCATTACCTCTAGGAGGGTCAGAACAGGGCTTTCTTAAAGCACAGGGTCCAGGGTAGAACAGGGCTTTCTAAAATACTGAATTTGCTTGTATTTTGTGAATTTTTGACATTTAAACATATTTCAATACCTTGCATCTATTAGGATGGCTACTCTCCAAAAACAAAACAAAATATTAAGTGTTGGCGAGGATGTGGAGAATTTGGAACCCTTGTGCTCAGTTGGTGTGCAATGTAAAATGGTGCAGCCACTATGAAAAACAATATGGCGGTTCCTAAAAAAAATTAGAATAACCATATGATCTAGCAGTCTTACCTCGAGTATATATTCCCAAAAATTGAAAGCAAGATCTCAGAAAGATATTCATAACCCTATGTTCATAACAGCATTATTCATGAGAGCCAAAAGGTGAAAGCAATTAAGTGTCCATCAACAGAAGAATGGATAAACAAAGTGTGATATATATGTATGATAGAGTATTATTAAATAGAAAGGAAATTCTGACACATGCTACAACATGGATAAACCTTGAGGACATCATGCTAAGTGAAATAAACTTGTCACAAAAAGACAAATACAGTATTATTCCACTTATATGAGGTACTTAGAGTAGTCAAATCCATAGAGAAAGTAGATTGGTAGTTACTAGAGCCTAAAGGAAAAGGGGAATGTGGAGTTTGTTGTTTAGTGGGATTTCAATTTCACAAGATAAAAAGAATCCTGGAGATAAAACGTAGTGATGATTGCATAACAACGTGAATATACTCAACACAACTAAACTGTACACTTACAAATGGTTAAGATAGAAGATTTTTTTTTTTTTTTTTTTGGAGACAGTCTTGTTCTGTCGCCCAGGCTGGAATGCAGTGGCGCAATCTCGGCTCACTGCAACCTCCGCCTCCCGGGTTCAAGCGATTCTCCTGTCTCAGCCTCTGGAGTAGCTGGGATTACAGGCATGTGCCACCACGCCCAGCTAATTTTTGTATTTTTAGTAGAGACGGGGTTTCACCATGTTGGTCAGGCTGGTCTCAAACACTTGACTTTGTGATCCACCCACCTCAGCCTCCCGAAGTGCTGGTATTACAGGCATGAGCCAAGATGGAAGATTTTTTGTTATGTGTATTTTACCACAATTTCAAAAATATATTGAAAAACTTAAAATTTAAATTGATGCTTAAAACATAAACAGAAGTACAATGTCAGTATGCATTAATCTAAGATCGCTTTTCTGTTTTAAAATGCAACAAAACAGCCAAATAAGAAAGCTTTTGAGTAGACCATTCATTTATACTCAAGAATATTATTTCTAAAGCCGCTTCCTTTCTTCCCTCCACAGTGAATTCCTCTTCATTGTACCTGTTGTCTGTTCCCCCTTAAGCCAGAAATGAAGGGCACATATCAGAGTGTTTCTCATCTCTGTTTACCAGAGCTGCAATTCCCTGTCCTTGATGACCTCATCTGCAATGGCTGATTGCACACTGACCTTGGCTAGTCTTAAATCTATGCAGCAGAACCTTTGTACATTCTTGTAGACAGAAACTGTAAGAACAGATGGAGAAGTTGGCTACAGGAACATGGTTATTATCGCTAAAAATGTTCCTCCTCTTTCCAACTTGGTTCCCCAAGCATGGCTCAACGTGGGTTGAGCCAAGCAGAAGATCTTAGTGACTCATAAGCTCCCAGAGAAGAAATCCACATATAGCCGCCACTAAGGTCACATTTTCCTCCAATTGCTTGAGCATTACATCTTTTCCATAGGTGTAGGGATGCTGTGTTGCTAAGCATCAGGCAATGATTGGGTTTCAAATTTCTGGTTTCTGACACGTGCCTAAATGGCACCAGAGTGGCAAATAGAATTCTGCGGCGGTGTGGCAGATGGTGAGGAGAAGCATGGGAGAGCAATTGGTGTTTCGCATCTGTGGAAACTGTCCATTGCTTACCGGACAGGTGACGTATGAAACTGCATATCCTATTATTTATATATTACAAATACATAGGCACATATCCTAATCCACAGTGAGTAATAATCACCCACTGTGAGGCTGCAAGAGGTATGGGCCAGCTGAGACTGTCACTGGCATCCAAGAAGAAAAAGGACCAGCTCTGGGTAGAGTACAGTGAATGGTCAACCCAGGCCTGGCTCTAGGAGCTCCGTGTGACCTGGGGTATGGCGCTAAGAGCTGCTGAGGTTAACTTTGGTCAAGTCATACCGATGTCTCATCTGTCTGACAATTGCTTCTTTATCCAGCACCATATCTGCTTTCACATTCATTCATAAAGCTGTGGCAAGATTCAGATGCTTTTGGGCTGACGGACTGAGAGCCTCAGTTCCTCACAGGCTGTTGACCACAGGATCTCCTCAGTTCCTTGCCATGAGAGCCTCTCCTCTCCATATGGCAGCTTACAACATGGTAGCGGGCTTCCCTCCAAGCAAGCAAGCAAGCAAGCAAAAGAGCAAGACAGCAAGATAGAAACCAGAGTGATTTGTAACCCAATATAAGAAGTGACATCACACTACATTTGCCATATTCTGATAGTTAGAATGGAGTCACTAGGTCTAGTCTCAAGGGGAGGAGATTACACATAAGGAAGAATACCAGGAGGAGAATGTCACTGGGAACCAGTTTAGAAAGCCTCCCATTATAACAACTCTGCTTTTGGACAATATTGGGTTATAATATCCTTTCAAATAGAAGGGCTTTAAAAATTACTACATTTGCAGCTACTCGGGAGGCTGAGACAGGAGGATCACTTAAACCCAGAAGGTGGAGGTTGCAGTGAGCCAAGATCACACCACTGCACTTCAGCCTGGGGGACAGAGTAAGATGCTGTCTCAAAAAACAAAACAAACAAACAAACAAAAATACCTACATTTCCCACATGCCTGTCAGAAATCTAATGCATGTTGCCCATCCATAACCTATTATATTAAGATAATGATGATACTGGTATAAGCCACTCTTCTAGCAAACAACCTGTTACACTATGATAGGAATTTTTTTTTTTTTTTTTTTTTTTTTTTTTTTTTTAGTGCTTCAGTCATTCTTACTAGAATTCAGCCAGTTTTTATCTGAGTTTTACTAGAGGAGCCAAAAAAAAAAAAATGCTCTTGGTTATCACCAAAATCAAAAAATGACACAGCTGAAAAAGAATTTTTGTGCTCACTTAGCCCAATTCTTTCATTTTACAGCAAGGCAACACGCTCATTACTAGCATTGCTGGGTCCATGTTAGGTTTTGCTGAATTTAACATTAGGTTTTAGGACAGGACCAATGGTACTACCTCCCCTGGGAGGCCTGCAGCTTGGATGTGGATTAAGAAAATTGAGATGGAAAATAAGGCAAGGCATTAAAAAAAAAAAAAAAAAGGTGGAAGATGAAAAGAGGGGAGGGAGAACTGAGAAAAAGAGACAGGACTGCAGAAGAAGAGGAAAAGAGAAAGGCTAAAACATATTCACTGCAGGCACCACTGGGGGGCTCCATGACTTTCTGATGTAGCTGTTTTAACACGGTGACATTCTGATGTGTCTATCAAAACAATGAAACTTTTGGTGTGTTGTCATTGATAGGCAGCATGGCACAGTGATTGGTTAAGACTTAACTTTGGAATCATAATGCGGGACTTGAATCCCATCTCTGCAGATAGCTGTGTGACCTCTGCAAGTTACTTAACTTTTTTTTTTTTTTTGCCTTATTTTCTAAAAGGGGGATGATAATAGTGCCTACTGAATGGGATTTTTGTCAGAATAAATGAGTTAATAAGTGCAAATTGCTTACGACAGTACTAGGCATATGGAAAATTCTATTATTATATGATGAGGACACACACCTTATTCCCAGTCCTCAGCTGGGTTTGAGGTTGGAGTGAGGCATGGTAATAGGGGGAGGATAAGGCTTAGGGATGGGAAAGGGACAGCAGCAAGCAGTTAGGGTAAGGAGGTGAGTTGTGGATATCACCAAGAAAGTGCAGCCAAATCAGACAGCCTCATGCATCACCAAGCATGTCAAACAGACTGCATTAGAAAGTCTATTTGCCCATACCGCCATCCTTGTAATTGTGGAACATTTTTCTATCCCCACCTCCCATGCTGCCTTCATTTCAGCTCCTCTTGAAGCCTCAGTTTGTTTTTCCTGTTGCTCATTCCCTCAGGAGACGAATCCCCAGCAATGTAGAGCTGCAGTGCAGCTGAAGTAATAAGCTGGAAATCAGAACTATATAATAATTTTATATTATTACAATTATTACATAGTATCAACATTACTTAATTTTTTTAGATGGAGTCTCACTCTGTCTCCCAGGGTGAAGTGCAGTGGTGTGATCTCTGTTCACTGCAACCTCTGCCTCCCGGGTTCAAGTGATTCTCCTGCCTCAGCCTTCCCAGTGGCTGGGATTATAGGCATGCACCATCACACGTGGCTAATTTTTGTATTTTTAGTAGAGACCGGGTTTCACCATGTTGGCCAGGCTGGTTTTGAACTCTGACCTCAGGTGATCCGCCCACCTCAGCCTCCCAAAGTGCTGAGATAACAAGCATGAGCCACCGCACTAGGCCTCAAATTACTTAATTTTAATTTTTGTTTTGTGGTTTTAATTTTAATTTTGTTTTGTTTTGTTTTAATTTTAATTTAATTAAAAAAATTTTGTTTTGTTTTAATTTTAATTTAATTTTGTGGTTCCTATCTTCTCCAGAGCTTTCTCTCTTCTGGCTTTGTACTTTTTATTCAAGCATATATTTATATTACAGACATCTTATCAAATACTGTTTAAACTAGAATTTGCTGAGCACCTATTATGTCCTAGATACTGTCCAGTGCTTTCTTACAATAACCTTATGTATTAAATATTGTTATTCCACCTGTAAAGATAAGTGAAACTATAACTAGAGAAATCATCACTTGCATAAAAAAAAAAAAAAGAGAGAGAGAGAGATTCCATTTATGTCCTTATTCTTTCAGCAACCCCCAATAGCCTAAGTAGTCTCCCAGGCATCAGGACTAACCCGGACTTCACCAGGACCAAATACTGTCTGCCTCATCCTGGCTTCATGGACCAGGACTGGAGCCTGAAGAGAAAGAACAATTCTAAGCAGAAGTTCAAGGAGCTGTTTAAGGAGGGTCTTTATGAGATTGTAACACAGGAAGACACAAGCAATGTTGCTTCAGCACCCAGGGGATAAATTATTACACAGAACCAGGGCAAGAACTGAAGAGAGTAGGGTGTCATTTTCCCACTTCACAAGTTTCCCCTATGGGATTCACTGGAAAATAATGTGGACCAGAAATCAATGTTTCACAGTGGCCGGGGTGAGGGGCAATCTTGGAAAACCAGAGTACGAGGTAGAAGGACATGGGAAGAACAGGCAGGACAACCTCTGCAATTACTGCAGTGGGGAAGGAACAGAGGGGCCCCAAGTCCTTTACACAGGGGAAAATGATGGGGCAGTGAGAACTGATTATGGTTATCTGTGGCTTCATTTGTATTAACCAGAAATGTGGTTACACAAAAATAAATAAGACAAATTGTCAAAGAAGTGAAATTTGTGGAGTCAGACATGCAAACAGATCATTAAAAGGTGACCAGCACTATTATAATAGTCCTTACAGAGGAGGTAACAACCAGGTAAGGCTCCGAAGGATGAACAAGAGTTTGCCAAATGAAAAGGAAATGAACGAACATTCTCCTTCCTCCTGCATAGGCGGAATCTCACATGCAGAGGCTTAGGGTTATGGAAAATGGAGAGATAAGTTAGGAGTAGGTTGTAAAGAGGCACACCAGGAGATGTGAAATTTACTTTGTAGGCAATAGTGAACCAGCCCACCAGCCCAGACTTTCAAGTAGGGGGTTCGTGGAATCTTTTTTTTTTTTAAGGTATTTTAGAGGAAAATTTGGACAATTCGTTGAGAGGGGCAAGGTACCCACCTGAATAGCAGTTGGGTAAGGACCGGAGTGAGAAGAACCACTGATGGGACTGAGTAAACAACTTCTGCAATGACCCAGCAGCCAGAGACCATGCTGGTTCAGGAACTGAGGGAAGCTCTGTGAGGCCAGAGCACATCTGGCTGGAGGAGGAGGAGAGGATGGCAGTAGAAGAAGGAAAGAAGGCTGTTCACTTGCATGCAGCTGCTGTGAGCTGAGGGTGCAAGTTCCAGTTGAGGTTAGAACAGAGCACTGGGGCTGTCAAGACCTTTTTCATTCCTGAATCTTGCCCTAGCACCCTGGAGGCTGGGGGTGGAGGAGGTGGCGAGGTGGGGTGGGGTGGTGAGGAGCTCAGAAAATGTTTTCCTGAAATAGAGAACTGAAGGAATCAAGGCTCCGCTGGAAGCGGAGAGCTGGAACCTGCTGTAAGTGGTCAAGTCGGGTGATACCCAGCAGACAAGTAATTTGGTGTGCAGACCGGAGTAGGTTACAGAGGACCCAAGGGTCAGGCTAAGGATCCTGAACACCATCCAGGATAGAGTGAAGAGCGGGCTCCGGCGCCTGAACTATGCAGCAAGCAGTGTGTTTACTCAAATACTACACAGCTGGAAAAATCTTAATTCTCGATTTACATTGCAAAAAAAAAAAAGTCCATAATACTCTCTCACATCTGGAAATACGCTAATCCGAACTAACCCTATTCCCTGGGACCAGAAGACCCAATTTCTACCGCGGATAGACAGCAATCGCCTTATGCTAAAGGCTCTTTTTTCTGGGGGAGGGGGGTGTTTGGAAAGAACGGTTGCAAAAACAAAACAAAACAAAATCCCAAAAAACCACTCACCCAATCTCAACCACCCCAACCGATGAATTTCGAAGAAAGTGCTTTTAAAAAAAGAAAAAACTAGATGACCACAGACCTCCCACAAAAAGCTAAACCCATGAGAGTGGCATTCAAAAACTACCCATTTTCTGGAACATCTTTTGTAGCTAAATCCCAGTCACCCTAGCCCCGGAACACTCCCGCCCTCCGTCCCCGCACCCCCACCCGCGCTCGCAGGCTGACGGAGGTTGGCGGTGGTGCGGCCGCTCAGGTGAGGGGCCACCCAGTCCCTCGAGGCGCCGGCGGCTGGAGCCTATTTGCTGCAGTCGCAGCAGCAGGGCGAAAGGGGGTTGGCCGGGAGTGGAAGAGGCGGGGGACGCCCGGGAGGAGTGCGGGGGAGGGGGACGGGAGGACGCAAAGGAGAGCCGGGAGTGGCAAGAGTACGGC
>NW_012115988.1:2962895-2983090 GCF_000951035.1 Colobus angolensis palliatus
GAGCCTCAGACGCACGGGCGCGGGGGACGGCGCAGGGGCCGCCTGGCTGGAGCAGCCAGAGGGGACAGCTTCTTCGAGAACGGAGGACACCTACGGTCCAGGGTCCTGGGCAGTCACGCCAGAGCTGAGCGGTGGGCGCGGCGCGAGAACGTAAGTAGCTCCCTGCGTGTCTGGCAGTGACACTGGGTCCTGCTCGGGGGTGACGGCCGGAGCGGAGGAGGACGCGCGAGGCTGCTGCGTTGTCACTGGGACACTGGCGCGGGGTTCAGCCGAGCGCTCACCCGGCTGGCAGCGCTGCAGGAGGGGCGAAGCAGATCTCCAACTCCTTTCTCCCATGCAGGCCCCCGACACTGCCGCGGGCGCCAAGAGGGAGCAGAGGGACCTGCGCTCGGGTGAGGGCACAGCTGAAATCCAGCAGCGCCGGCACCCACCAACCCCTCCGGTCTGTGGCCAACTTCTGCTCCGCGCCCGCACCCCAAGCTTTCCGGGAAGCCCTGCCCAGAGCTCTTGCTCGTGGGCAGTTGGGCATGGAGAGCCTGCGGGCCCGGCACGGCGGCTTCCCGGGCTTGGGCACTGAGGCGCGGGGCGTCACGCCACAGTGCCGGCGGGGCGAGGAGCGCGGGGGCCAGGCTAGGAGCGCACGGGCGTGTGCCTGTTCCGGCCCCTGCGGACCCATCTGGGCGTGGGCTTTGTTCGGAAGTGCCTACACCTGTGCCGACCACCGAGTTCAGGGGGCGAGGCCGACTTCGCTTCTCCACTCTCGCCGCCTGGAAAGGGCTCGGGGAATCGAGGCAGAACGGGAGAGACACGGAGGACAGAGGGGTGGGGCGCTTGCGGGGGCTTTGTCGGTCTTACAGGTGCGGGTCCCAGGCGTCCCTGCGCCCCGCCCTACCTCCGAGGGCTGGGACTTGTCCGGGTTGGCGCGCCGGGCTGGGGGCTGCCTGGGAAAATTGCCTTCCCAGCCCAGGCTCTTAGCGGTGGGATCTGGCATCCGCTCCGCCCGGGATGCTGTGTTGAGCCAGGAGTGATTACCCGCCCTGGAGCATCCATCTCGCAGCGAGCGCCATCTGCGCCGAGCGCCGCCCCCGGCCCCCTCCACGCCGCGCGGGTGGGCGCCGCCGCATCCTGGTCCCCGGCGGTTGGCCAGCTCAGCCACTCCCGGCCCGCATCTGCTAGAGTGCGGAGGGGGACGGGGTGTCGCGGTACGGTGAGCCTGGGAGTCATCATTTCTCCCAAAGCGGTGTCCTCAAGGCAGCAAGCGCTGCCAGAGGGCTCCCCGAGCCCCGGGGCTGGCGAACAGGCCGCTTCCTTCCCCGGATCGCCTCCCCTCCCGCCCGCGCCCGCGGCCACATCTTCGTCCCCTGTACGCTGGAGGGTGGCCCCTGCGCCGAGGGCACCGAGGGAGGGCGCCGAGCGGTGGCGTTTCTTTCGCAACCCGCCTCTCTCCTGCCCTTGTCTTCGCACCAGGGGCTCCAGCCCTTGGCTACCACCAGCGCAGAACTGTCCTGAGAAGGAAGCTTTCTTTTCCTTTCCGAGTCCCAGATGGTTAACGCTCAGAAGTGCAGGTCTAAGAGACCGGGCCCTTCCTCGCCCCAGGGTTTTGCAGGAGGAGATGGAGCCAAGTGTAATGGGGCAGGAGGCATTGGTTCTGCACCAGGAGCTCCCCCTGGGGTGGTCCTGGAAAGGAATACGGTAACCGCTGAACACAAACCTCGCAGGCTGGGCTGCTATATGGAACTGCATCATGCTAACCATGTCCTGCTGTTAAAATACTGTAATAATGGCAGTACTTGCTGAAGTACTGAAATGGAGTTAGGCAACTGATACTTTCTGCTTTAATGGTAATGATAGCCAAACTGTTTTGAGAGCTTTAGATGTGCTGGGCGCTGCACATGTTACGTGTATCATCTCATTTAATTCTCACAGCAACCCCATTTTAAAAATTAGGAAATGAAGGCTTAGAGAAGCCAAGTAACTTTCCCAAGGCCACACAGCTAGGAAGTAGGGGAGTGGGATTGCTTTTGTCCTTGTGCTTTACAATCCAAGACTGAGAATGTGGCCTTTTGGAGGCTTATCAATTTAGGGGAAACCTAAACCGCTGAGTGTTGAAAACCAGGGAGATACATTACAAGCCCATTTAATTCTGAGCTCTGCAGAGCTCGCAGTAGCGGGCAATATTGTAATTCAGAGAATCATATTGTGGAATAGCCTTTTATTCCCATATAACTCCTTTACATATTCTTTTCTTCCTGTTAGCTTTGAATATGTGGCTGTAAACCCACAATCCAACCCATTACAGTCACTGAACTGTTCTTAGTAACCAGGACCTCTGTGATTATATAGATGTTCCTGGCACATCATAAAGTTTCATAAAACTTTTTTTTTCTTTAAGGAAAAGTTCCCCAGCCCTGAATGTCCTTTGTACACGGTTTTGACTGCAAATGAGTTACTCCTCAAATTGGATGTTGAGTTTGAATAGGACCCTAGTATCCAATCTTAGGAAATCATTCTATTTCCTAAATATATAGAAACATGTGGGGACATTTATGAAGATGCTCCATGTTAACTGGTAGAAAAGGAAAATTTGAACCAAAGTGGAATCAGCTATTTCTGGAATAGCTTTTAGAATTATAATTAACTGATCAATTGGAAAAATTGATTTATTTTGCATTCATAATCCTACTGACTCATAGTCTTGTTTCAACCTTCTTTTTACTTTATTACAGGAAAGTTACTAAACATTTTACATAATCCAGGAATTTTAGAGCTATTAAAGGACTCAGGCAACATTGTATCTAACTAATCCTTCGAGTTTCAAAACAACTGCAGTAGGGCTCAGCCTTATAATGCAGGGTAGTGATGAGGTCTTTCAACTGAAGGCCATTGCCCTTGCACCACATCATTTTTGTTAACGCTACAGTAACAGTGAATGGAAAGCAAAGCATAGTGGGAAATAATACTTCCTGTGAGGCCAATACAACAATGATGGCAATAATTGCTAGGTGTAAGTGCTTCAGAAGTGTGAGGGGGTCCTGATAATGTATTCACCTGGGCTGTAGAAAATATCAAGAATCATTTCAAATAATGCTTTCATGCAGGTATAATTTTCCCTGTGTAACAGATTGAATATAAATAGACTCGACAGATATTATATTGTGTATGTACAAAGGAGTTATTCAATGGAACTCCACAGGAAGCTTTTCTGGTAAAAAGATTTCATTCATTCATTCACTCATTCCTTTCATTCCTTAATAAATATTTACTGAGAGCATGGCTTACTGTTTCAGGCAGTGGGGATACAGTGGTGAGCCAAACAGAATATCTGTTCTTAGGAAGATTAATTCTAATTTTATCTAGCTACATACTTAGCCACACACAGATTTTTTTCACATATCACAAATGCACAGCCGATGAACTTGCACAAACTATAACACATTGACTTAACTTAGCACTCAGATCAAGAAACAGGGTAATGCACATATGAGAAAGCCCTCTTGTGGCCCCTCCCAGTCATTACTCACCCCAAAGGGTGACCACTGAGGCACTGAGGCTTTTTCCTTATATTCTCACCATAGATCAGCAACTATTGGAATCTCATCCTCATTTTCAAAGGGAAGCTCGGTACCATCTGAGAAGCTCCGTAACCCATAGCAAATTTAACTGGAATGTAGAACTTCTAACATATTCTCTAGGAAGTTTTGTGCGTTTGAATCAAAAGACTGCTTTAGGTCAGTCTTCAACTGTTGCGATGATTGGTTAAGAGGAAGTGATTTGAAAAGTATTAAATACATTTAGATATTCTTTTCCCTTAAAATTTTATGCTTCCCTGACTGAAGGAGCCCTTCCGGGAACCTTTCTGGCAGGTGAGGACAGAGGAGAAAACTGGATGCTAAGGGCAAAAATCCAGTGACTTATTTTATTTAAACATTTTACTACATGGGCAGATGAAAAGCTCCTTCTGTTTAACACAGCCTCTATTGGGATCAAAGGCTGAAGTTTCTTTCCCCGCACCCAACAGCATTAATGAGACATAATTGACAGGTAAGGGTTGTATACATTTAATATGTACAACATGATATTTTGATATACATATACATTGTGAAATGATTACCACAATCAAAATAATAAACACATTTATCACCTCACACAGTTAATTTTTGTATGTGTGGTGAGAACATCTCCCCAATTCCCCTACCCCCTAGCAATCACCATTCAGCTCTCTGCTTCTGTGAGTTTGACTGAAGTTTCTAAGAATAGGAAGATGTACCGAAATGAACTGACGAATTTTTATTTTTTCTCTTAAAATTGAAAGCTACGAGAGGAAGGAAATAGGAGAATGGCTCTGCCTTCAGCTTCAGCAACTGTATATCCTTCATTATCAGATTGCCTTTAAATGGGGCAGCAAATGCAATATGTTTATTTAAAATACATTTTTGCTAAGTTAGTTTTTTATTGTGGTAAAATATATATGACATAGGATATGCCATTAAACTATTTCCAAGTGTATACTTCAGTGGCATTAAGTACATTCACATTGTGTGCAACCATCACCACTGTACCTCTCCAGAACATTTTTTGCCTTCTCAAATTGTAACTCTGTACACATTAAACAATAGTTCATAACCCCTCAGCCCCCAGCCCCTGGCAACCAACATCCTACTTCCAGTCTATGAATTTGACGACCCTAACATTGTATGAGTGGACAATATTTATTTGTCTTTCTGTAACTGGCTTATTTTGCTTGCCATAGTGCCTTCAAGGTTGATCCATGTGTCGGAATTTCCTTCCTTTGTAATGCTGAATAACATTTCATTGTACGTATAAGCCACATTTTGTTTATCCATTCATATGTCATATATACGTGGGTTACTTCCACCTTTTGGTTAATTGCAAATGATCCTGCTATGAACATGGTTGTACAAATATCTGAGTCACTGCTTTCAATTCTTTGGGGTATATACCCAGAAATGAGACTGCTAGATCATATGGTAGGTCTATGTTTTTTTTGAGACATTGTCATACTCTTTTCCGTAGTAACTGTACTGTTTTACATTTCTGCCAACAATGCACAAGTGTTCCAATTTGTCCACATTTTCTCCAACACTTGTTATTTTCTGTTTTCTTGATAATAGCCATCCTAATAGGTATGAAGTGCAGTCACTGTTACTTTTTTTTTTTTTTTTTTAGATGGAGTCTTGCTCTGTCACTTGGACTGGAGTGCAATGGTGCAGTCTTGGCTCACTGCAACCTCTGCCTCCTGGGTTCAAGTGATTCTCCTACCTCAGCCTCCCGATTAGCTGAGATTACAGGTGCCCACCACTGTGCCCAGTTAATTTTTGTATTTTTAGTAGAGACAGGGCTTCACCAGGTTGGCCAGACTGGTCTTGAACTCCTGACCTCAGGTGATCCATCTGCCTCGGCCTCCCAAAGTGCTGAGATTATAGGCGTGAGCCACCATGCCCAGCCACTGTTACCTTTTAAAGCTGTAAATTAATATCTATATATTCTGAACAGGTCATTCACAGCATTTCTAATTTATTGGATTAACATTTATTAATATGGAGGTGTATGGTTTTCAAAAGTATTAATTGATTACATACTTTGTGCAGAGCAAGAAATTGATGTTGTGGAGCATATGTGCTGTAGTCCAAGTCCAGGATAAGCCACCATTAGTGGCATACATTCATGTCATTTTTCTAAAATGTTGAATTAGAGTACCTTTGTCTGTAATGCACTTGTGCTAAATGATTTTGCTATGAGGGTAAGTTAAACAGATATGCTTTTTTTTTATTTTTTTACTGCCGAAGAATAGCATTATTATTTTAATCTAGAACAAGAGCAAATTTGCCCCATATCTGAAAATAGAAAGAAATATTCTTATGCTTAATGTTTAGGGATGTACTGGCGTTGTAAATTATAGTTCCACATTGGATATTTCTCTCTACCATTGAATCTTCAAAGATGACAGCATAAACCTTCACCACCCAATTATAATTGCTTAGCTGAGCTAATAAAAAAGATGTGGTGTCAACTTAATTGACCTGTTTTACTGGCCTACAAGACTGGAATTTCAAATTAGAAAAAGGTAATTTTTAACAGTGTGATGGAGGGTTTCCCTGAAGTGACTAAGAAGCTAGTGAAGATAAAAAAATAAAAAAAATTAAAAAATGCCAGTGGTAAAGGGAACAAATTTACAACCACTGATGTCCTGTCCTGTCCTGCACATACTGTCCTAATGGCATATTCAGTTGAACACAGGAATGACGAGTCTTAATTGTATTATGTGCTTCCTGAATGTCTTCCATATTGCTCTGGACTAAAACATTGTTTAATTCACATGAGAATGAAAATGACAGGTACTGTCAGGCAAAAGTGATCCTTTTGAAATTCTTCTCATTAAATAATGGTTGGAAGGGCTGGAAACTATATTTTGAAAATATATAAATTGAATATATATATGTTGAATATATATATATGTTTAAATTTTATTATGTGCATAGTGTGTTGGTTCAAAACCCACTGTAACTAGAAAAAAAAAAAATCTATTCCTAGGGCAATCTGAGGGAAAACTGTAGGAGGTCTTCCACTGGGTAATATGCAATGAATTCGATTTATCTTTCTCAAGTGGGCTGAGAGCATTCAAAAAATTCAGTATGAGTATTCAGCATGTAGTGATCTTTTCTCCAAATTTCAACTTTAAAACTAATTTCATGCCACTTTTTGATGTCCTTGGCATTTGAATGGCATGATTTATGGCATGCATTTTTGACGAACATTTACAGACTCATATTCAACACCACTGACAGATTCTCTCAAGAGAAAGAGGAAGTACTAATCTTCCATTAATTATGCCTCAAGGTAAGAATGGCCTGTCCAGAGTTTCCTCCTGGAGTTTTTTGGTTCTCTGAGGAAGGATGGCTTGCGAGTGAGTCCGCTGCTGCCTTCCAAAACCTGGTGCGCCTTTTCAGTCCCTTACCTCAATAGAGAGCTACAAGGACAAAAGTGAACAAAGGAGGCCTGTTTTGCCTGCCCCACTTGCTGGGCTGTTGTCTTGGCCCTTTTCAGTGAAGGGAGGGGGGAGCTGGGTCAAAGTTGAAGAACACTGAAAAGGAATTCAAGCTTCATGTCGAAATTTGAATTATAGCTTCAGTTTGAGTGCCGAGTAGATTAGTTCGAATTGAAATTTTTGAATCTGTGGAAGCTTAAGTGACAGATGGTGTTGGAACAACCTACATAGAGCTGGATGGCACACCCGAAATGTTGAGTGCCCAAGTGAGGCACTTGGTAAACATCTAGTTAACTGACAAAAGTTTTAAGACTGTAGGAAGTGCAGTTTGCTGCTGTACACTGCGTTAAGACATTGGGCTGTGTGAATTAAAGGGAGGCCCCTGTGTCTGGCGCTCACTCAGATGCACTTGTCCCATCTAATTGCATTGCAAATATTCTTCTGACTGTTCTGCAGCTTTCCCTTCTATTATCTAGTTGAATAAATACAGAAATGCCCAGCCAGCTTCCCTTGTAAAATTGCATCGCAGTGTTTTGGTGTTGTCCACAGATTGTTTTGATGTGTGACAAGATACATCTGTCCTAAATATTGTCTAACCAGCATTTTTTTCCCAGATAAGTATATTTATGAAGTGTGATTTTGGCTTTCTGCTCCCAGTGGGAGTGCATCACTCTTATATTTGCTCTTGAAGTTTTTCCTATGGCACCTGGTTTTCCATTCCTTTTGTGAGGCAGCATCTGATTCGAAACGTTTCAGTAGGAAATGTTTTCTAGTATGTGCATCACTAGAATAATAAAAGCGGCTACTAGGAGGTGGAGGGCACTATAATGTATTCGAATAAGTGAAATAAAAAGCAATTTTGGGTAATTTGAAATTCTTCCTGGTATTCTGTAAAACTACAATTGGAAATGGAAAAATTGTAGTATTTGAAAACTGAAAAATTCGGAGTTGAAACATTAACCAAATTTTGCTTTGGCATTTTTGACTACTTAAATGACTCGACATAGTCTTTTCTTCTGATATTAGTAGCATGATGGCTAAAAGCCATTTTTGTAAATGTATATTTAGTACATTCAAATGAGTATTTCTACTGTTAGGGAAATAACATTGACATGGCAATATTTGAACAGTAACATGGAAATTCAGACATAATAAATAACGTAAACAATACCCAATTTACTTCAGAATGGTTATATTAACTTACACGGCATGTTGTGTTTTACATGAATCATATACCTTGTGTGTTTCATGAATTTTAAGGTAAATTGCATTTTAATAGATGTGCTGGGGTTTAAAAAACTCCATGGTTATGTATATGTTTCTAGTAACGGTTACTGTGATGTGAAATTATAATGGAAGGTAAATAGATGTCGAGGGTCCATTGCTGTTCTAAAACCATGAGCGGGGGTGGGGGGAGGTTTATTAAACAGCAGAGAGGGAGTGAGTTCATGATCAGACTTGTTTGCTGGAACTGAGAATGAAGAGTGCAGGTGAAGGAATGTGAAGGATTCAGATGGAGAGAAGGCTCAGACGAACAGGAAGAATTATGACATCCCCAAGAAGTGTCCTATGGCAGATGGAGCCAGAGAAATTTTCAGTGAAGAGAAAGTGAAGAACAAAATGCTGTAAAGGTAATAGCTTAAAATTTGAAAGAAAGAGAAAGGGCAAAGGATAAACGTTTTTATGGCTATTGCCTGGCTAGTGGAGAATAGTCTCCACTTCATATTATCACTCAATATGAAATATTTTAGAGATATTTTACTGTAGTACTTTGGGTCATTGAAGTAACTTGACATCATAAAATAGAAATAACTCATAAGTCACCTTACAAAAATGAAATATGATAAGACATTTACATTTAAAAGAAATGTATTGAGAAGAATTTAGTAAGAATTGAAAGCTAAAATTATTTCAGCTTAAATTCCTAGCCAAGTCCACTCTATTTTCCAGCTGTTTTGTTCCTTTATGTACAGGTGGCCCCAGCTTGAGAAAGTTAGCATATGAAAATGTGAACTTTGGCCAGGCGCAATGGCTCACGCCTGTAATCCCAGCACTTTGGGAGGCCAAGGTGGGTGGATCATGAGATCAGGAGTTTGAGACTAGCCTGGCCACCATGGTAAAACCTCTCCCTGCTAAAAATACAAAAACAAAAATTAGCCGGGCATGGTGGTGTGCACCTGTAATCCCAGCTACTTGGGAGGCTGAGGCAGGAGAATCACTGGAACCCAGGTGGCAGAGGTTGCAGTGAGCCAAGATTGTGCCACCGGCCTGGGCAATAGAGCGAGCGAGAAGCTGTCTCAAAAAAAAAAAAAAAAGAAAAGAAAAAAGAAAAAGTGTGAACTTATCAAACCCATATAGGGTAACTGTTCACATCAAACAGGATTCTTCACTTTGTATAAGGATTATATGATGAGTGAGCTCCTGTAATGTATCAAAGTTCAATTCATGAAAAAATTTTCAGAAATATCTAAGTAGATAGTCTCTTGAAAGAGCAAATAGATACCAAGTGAAACCTAAGCAAATAAGGCTAAATAAAAATTAGTAAAGAGGTAGACAGGTGGGTCTGGGTGTGGTGGCTCACGCTTGTAATCCCAGCACTTTGGGAGGCCTAGGCGGGCGGATCACTTGAGGTCAGGAGTTTGAGACCAGCCTGGCCAACATGGTGAAACCCCATCTCTACTAAAAGAATACAAAAATGAGCTGAGTGTGGTGGTGGGCGCCTGTAGCCCCCAGCTACTCAGGAGGCTGAGGCAGGAGAATCGCCTAAACTCGGGAGGTGAAGGTTGCAGTGAGCTGCGATCGTGCACTTGCACTACAGCCTGGGCAACAGAACGAGACTCCATCTCAAAAAAAAAACAAAAACACAAAAAAAAGGTTGTAAATGCAGAGAGAATATATGTTTGTATAAAAATATTTGATATTTGCTCTAAATAACATTGAGGGGCCAAGTCTACATGATAAAGGAAAGCAGATAACTAAACAGTCATCCAGGCATTTGGGGCCCTTGCTTATCTTAGCTTTCCCCACGTCTTCTAACTTCGGAAACAATCCTTGCTCTGTTCTGCGAAGAGCCTGAGCTGCTCTTCACATTATGCATGGTGGTATGTATCTGACAGCCCCCAAATTTGATAAATGAGTGAGTGCAAAAGTGAATGACTGAATACATGAATATTGCAAAATGTCAGAATGTCAGGTGGATCTTTGTTGGAGAAAATTGGGGGGTTTTGTTCTTTGCCCTGGTTTGAAGACATAGATAAAGTCTAGACCATGAGAAACCAAACATTTATAATTTCATGCCTGGACTCTGTAGATTGTAATTTGCTTGCTGGTTCTAAATTAGGCACTTGAGCAAGCAGGTGAAATCATTCAATCCAGAAGGGTACCATTTTAAAAATTGCTGCTGTGGAGGTCTAAATGACATCCTTGTGACCCAAAAGAGTTCCTCTATAATTTTCTACCTTTGCTAATGGCTGATGATTCCAGATTTGCATGCGGCCTTCCTTTTCCTTCACTGTCTGAAGCTGGTGCTTGTCATTTTCCTCCGGAGGTCTCTGGGTGGCTGCACACTGACTGAGTTAAGCACTTTCTGAGATTGCTTTCTACCCTCTGAATTTGAAGAAATCAGAAGTGAGGCATACAGAACTGAAATGAAAAGCGAAGAGACTGGTATGTGGAACAGATCAGAAGCTCTCATGCTGTAGCTTTAAAAATGGAACTTTCTCCCCTAAGATGTGAGTTGAATTACAGCATGGCCTTTCCTAACTAGTTAGTGGGTTATAGGGGTTGGATTCAGGGCAGTGGTGCCATATTAGAGACACCTAGAATAAAAAGTTATGTAACATCTTTGGTTAAATAAAGTTTGAGAAGTACTTGGCTACTCCACATAGATTAAGAAACCTCAGTACACTTCATGGCTTTGGAAAAGTTACTTAAGTACTTCTTTTCTTTATTTAGAAAATAGAAATAAAACACAAAATCTTTGTCACCACCCAACCATACCTCACAAGGGTATGTGACTGTAACAAATGATGATGAAATGAAAGTGCTAAGAGAGAAAGATGACATAAATCTGTGTTATTACGTAGAATGCACTTGACAGTTTTTGCACCAAAAACTTGCTTCAGGCATATGTATGTATCATATATTCTTAACAATATATGTGTCTACTTGATTTTGAAAAAATGAAGTGGTCTTACGCTGCAGCCTGGGAGATTGATACCCCTGTTGATGCTGTGGGATAGGACTGTTCTCAAAACACGAATTATAATCTTACTCTCCAAAAAAATGATAATATATATGTTAAAGTCATGTCGAGTCAATATGATGAAATAACAGTCAGCAAAGGTGTCAGCAGTGTTCCTTCTGAGAAGAAACTTTTTATTTTTCAGTTGCAGTCAATGTCCATAAATGTAATTGTATCTTATTTCAAGCCATAATCCATTCATATTTTTTGAAAGGACAGTCAATAATTTTGTTGTGTGTCAGGCATGACTAACTAGCAACCCCATAAACCAATAAAGGATGAAACCATTTTAATATATTAAATTCATCTAGTTTACAAACTGCATGTACTTAGAAGTTTGAAATAATGGGAGATACATGCAGTGTGGCTTGTGAGCAGGTTTTTTTATATACAGTTGAGGTATTTTGCATGAATTCCGTTCCTCTGCACCTCAGTGAAGAGATGGAAATTAAACATTGTAATCGTTATTGACCTGGACTCTGTCGACACAGAGTTTTAGAAATGGGAATGTGTTATGTGTTGAATTATGTCCCTTAAAATTCATATGTTGAAGTCCCAACCCCCAGTGCCTGAGAATGTGACCTTATTTGTAGATAGGGTCTTTACAGTTAAAGTGAGATAATTAGTTTAGGTCCCAATCCAATATGATTAGTGTCCTTATAAAAAGAGGCAATTTAGAGGTAGGAAGAGTTGAAGAAGGCCTGTGGAAATGAAGGCAGAGATCTACAAGCCAAAAAAGGCCAAAGGTTGCCAGCAAACCGCCAGAAGCCAGAAGAGATGGATGGAACAGGTTCTCTCTCACAGCCCTTGGAAGGGACCAACCCTGCCGACACTTGGATCTTGGACTTCCTGTCTCCAGAACTATGAAATAATAAACTTCTGCTGTGCAAGCCTTCCATTTTGTGGTACTTTGTTACAGCAGCCCCAGCAAACTAATACAGAATACAATAATAGTTCATCTGTTTCTAAACCTATTCTTACCAAAAAGAGACAGGGAGAGAAAGAATACAGCTTTCCCATACCTCTGTGTCATATATCTATGTCTACAGAGTCCTCCCTCAGTATCCAAGGAAGATTGGTTCTCAGACCACCCCCTAACCCCCAGGATATCAAAATCCGAGGCTATTCAAGTCTCTGATATAAAATGGTTTAGTATTTGTATATAACCTATGTACATCCTTCCATATATTTAAAATCATCTCTAGATTACAATGTAAATGCTATGTAAATAGTTCTTACACTATATTGTTTTTAAATTTATATTATTTTAAATTGTTGCAGTGTTTTATTTATTTGTTTATTTAAGGATATTTTCCATCAGTGATTGGTTGAATCTGCAGATGCAGAACCCAGGGATACAGAAGACCAACTGTATTTCTATCTCTATCTCATCATCTATATCTATATCTGAATCTATACCTACATCTGTATCTATCTATCTATCTATCTATCTATCTATCTATCTATCTATCTATCTATCTATCTATCTCTGTATACTTTGTGTACCAAAGGAATACATATATAGTAATTGGCTATTTAGAAAGTTATTCCTTGAATTAAGGCACAGAGATGCTGGGAGTGGTGAAGAGGGTATTAATTTTATTACCTGGACAAATGTTTGAAGTTGGTAGTTTAATTAGTTGATTACCTTTTTTGATTATAATCAACTGCAACTTTGCTGCCTCCATCAAGTGTAAATTTTTATCACCTGGTAACTTAAAGGTACATATTTTGTTTAAGTCTCTACAGGTGCCCGTACTGTGCCTTGGTAGTCATAAGGTTTCTTTCAACATGAAAAATGTTACAGTTGCTGATATTTACTCATGCTGAGGAAAGCAAAGCCTTAAATGAGCTAGCTCTTGGACAACGTCAGCCTGAATGCTGTTTCAGTGGGGCAGGGTAAAAATGGCATTGTGGAGGATTTTCCAGCTAGCTATAATCAGGCAGCACCACTGTCTGTTTGGAGAAACAGAATTGTCAAGAGCTTTGCTAAAACTTGAATATTAATTTGAATATACTGTGAACTCTAAAACCATTTCAGCTGCTCCTTTATGATGTCTGCCCACTTGGTGTGAATGGCTGTTCTTCATTCCTGCCAGCGACAGCCTTGTCTGTCTTGGATGGTGAGCTCCTCCAGGAAAATGACCTTACCTACTAATGTCATGTGTATGGCGTTTAATGAACTGTGACATACAAAAAAAGGATCTAATTGTTTTAAATAATAGCAATGAGATTATTTGGTAGGAAGATTCTTGGGATGAACACTGAGAACTTTTCAATTCTGAGTTTGTGTCATTCGCTGATCTCATTTTAATATATAGACCATTTGCCAATTTGGGGTTTCCTCCTGGTGAATATGTTCTTTCTGTGCTACAGATATAAGTTGATTTATGATCCTGACAGGAGCGACTAATGAGAATCTACCAATATCCAGCAGAAAATAATTTTGAATTATGGCTATTTTTATTATGGATATTCTCGCAGCTTCTTTTTAACACACAAGGAAGTGAAGTGAAAATTGATTGACATGTTTAAGGCCCTAGACAGGAGCAGAGTACAGGCAATAGTTTGTATCTGAATATCACTGTTTCAATATGAGCTCTTTAGATCTTTTAAATATTTGTCCTGAAAGACAAAGTTCTAAGGACAGTCTGAAAGATTTATGGATAACACTGTCATATTTAGTGGTTGACCAAAGTCTGTTTGCAGATGTACTAACATGGGACCAGCAATGCCAGTTCTGTGGTAAATCACCAGCTTTAGATACATTTTATTACTTTGAATGGTTAGTCTATATTTTCTTGCATCAAACTCACATTTTAGAATTTTATGTACTAGACCACCCCATCTTTTTTCCTGTTCTAGACAACAGAATACATCTTGGGAAACCAGTTACTGCCTGGAAAATGGAAATAGGCTGTGTTGTGGCTACCTGCACCTACTCTGGTCATCGTCTAAGCATAATTCCAGCCCTTCCCCCTCCCTCTTTGGTCTCCTCTGCACAGTTAGAAGTGGGGCCAGTCAGGAATATGCATGTGTTATACACCTGTGACCAAGAGATCCTCCATCACGGAATGGCAGAGTATCAGTTACTTGGAGTGGATGACTCGTGGCAGCTGCTGTCTGTGACCCACCGGGCTCTCTGCCCTGCACTGACAGCTGCACATCACATCCTGTGATCACACCACCTCAGCCACCTCCATGACCAATTCATCAAAAAAAGGGGGCTGAGCCTACTGATCCCAAGGTATTACTGTATGGGCACCCTGCTCCCAAGGTATTATATGTAAAGTTGTCTCTCTGAATTTTAGGAAATAAGATCACAATGATTTTTATAACTTATTACTATTAATAAATAACAATAATCCCTGCCATTTATTGGTTGCTTAACTGAATGGAACACCTTAATGAATGATTGCATTTAATCTTCACAAAAACCCTTTATATCAGAAGCTAGCAAATTGTTTCTATAAAGGGCGAGATAGTACAAATATTTAGGCATTGTAGGCCATTTGATGTCTCCAAAAATTCTCATAGACAATATATAAATGAACAGGCATGGCCATGTAAAATTTTCATTTCAAAATTGGCGGCAGGCCAGATTTGGCCCATGGTCAAAGTTTTCCAACCTCTGCTTTATGCTATTATACCCATTTTATATATGAGGAAACTGAGGCTCAGGGAGTTTAGATGATTAAAATAACATAGCTGCTAAGTTGCAGAGCTAGGATTCTGACCCAAGGAATTTGACCCGTATCCCTCAGTCATAATTCCTGCACGTTACTGTGTCATGCTACTGTGATAAATGACAAGGAAAATGGACTTTTAGTTCCTGCATGTTGAGAGTTATAGTTATGACCTAAACTTTTAAGTGGAATGTTGTATAGAGAGCTGAGTCCTGAAGATGCTATTTAGGCAAATGTAGATAGTCTGATCTAATCTATAGCACATTCAAATGATGTAATTGCATCCTTGACTAATTGAAAAAAGCTTCTAAAGTTCTTTGAGCGATCTGATATTGTAGCTGTTTTAGTCAATAGGATTGCAAAAAGCAAATGACCCTAATTTTTAAAAATATGTAAATTATTAGTTTTAAAATTTTCTTTATACGTTGGGGGTCCAAGTGTTACATAGTGAGATAACATTTGCATATTCTCAAGGAAAAAATTTTATTTTCACAGAAACAAATTATGTAGAAGAGTTTCTCCCATATTTAACATTAACTCCTTGAACGAGAACTCTAAAGGCTTTTATTTTCCAGGATGGACAACTCCTTTTGTGTTTTATTTCCATGGTAACAGTTAAGTTTGGGCTTAAGAACAACAAACCTACAAGATAACCATCTAGTTGACATGAATGGGCATCCCCTTAGGGAATTTGCAGTGCTTCATGGTGTCCAGATCGCACCTGAAGTAGAATTACAGAGGCCTGTTGTGTTTTTTATACAGCAAGCTCTTTAAAAGCTGAAGGTTCTCAGAGTAGGCTGAAATTAGGAAATACTTAGTTTCAGATAACAGTTCAGCACACACAAAAATATTGTGAGCAGCCAGACCTGAAAGGCATTCCCAGGACACCATCAAGAACTCCAGAACTCACAGCTTCTGACCTTTGGGTGAATGAAATTTTAGGAAGAGTGCAGCTGGCAAAATGGGGGCTTCATGTGACTAAACATTGTTGCTCATACTTTGAGGGAAGCTCAAAAGGGAGCCACTCCCTAGCAGAGAAATCTTTGGAAATCTGAAATCTTTGAATATAAGTGAGCCTCCATTCATTACTAAGAAAGCTGACAGAGGAGTAAAACCCAACTAGTGGAAAAGTTGACTGCTGTGCTCTTGTATGTGAAGTGGTTACTGTAAATTAATTGGTGTAACAAATTATAAAGGGTATGGTTGATGAATGTAGAAAACTTTTTTCTATTGGATCAGTTCCTTAAGTCCTTGGCTTAATTCATTTAATGAAAAAAAAAATGTAACCCAAATTAAAAAATGGAATTATGGTACTATGGACAACACTTTGTTGTAAAATATATTTTATAACTTTATTAAGGTATATTTTACGTATTATCAAATGACCCACATTAAGTACAGATGCTTCTCTACTTCCATTGGGATTACAGCCCAATAAGTCCATTGTAAAGTCAAAAAAATCGTAAGTTGAACCATTGTAAGTCATGAATCATCCATATACAATTATTAATAAATTTATAAATTGTGCAGCTATGGTAAGCAGAATTCTATTATGACCCCTAAGACTCTCACCCCTGGTGTGCATGCCCAAGTGTGATACCTTCTCCTTGAGTGTGTGTGGGACCTGTGGCTATGTTGGCATGTCACTTTCATAACTAGGTAACATTATATGGCAAAGGTGAAGGGATTTTGCAGATATAATTAAGGTCTCATGTCAGTTGATTATGAGTTAATGGAAAGGGAGATATCTTAGTTGGGCCTGAATTAGGTGTAAATCCTTTAAAAGGGACTGTTATGAGACCTAAGATAAATATTGTACAAGAAACAAAAAAAGGGGAAAAAAAAGGATTGTTATGAAAGAGACACTCTCCTACTGGCTTTGAAGAAGCTAACAACCATGTTATGAATTGCTTATGAAGAAGGGCAACTGCAGTTCTTCGTGGGGAACTAAATTCTGCCAACAACCTAAGTAAGCAGGGAAATTCTGCCAACAACCTAAGTAAGCAGGGAACCTTACTAAGTAAGTAAGCAACCTAAGGACTCCAAGCTCCAGATGAGAAAGCAGCCTAAATGACACCTTGATTGCAGACTTAGGAGAACCACCTTGACCATGCCTGGGCTTCTGACCTAGGAGAAGCTGAGATAATAAATGTGTGTTGCTTTACGTCTCAAGATTTGTTGTAGTTTGTTATGCATCAGTAGAAAACTAACATAGCAATGATCACTGCAATCCAATTTTGAAATTTTTATCGCCCCCCAAAATTTCCTTGAGCCTATTTGCAGTCAAACTATGCTCTCATCCCATGGGAACCACTGACCTGTTTCCTTCCTCTACAAAGTTGCCTTTTCTGGACATTTCATATTAATGGAATCATATACTATAGAATCTTTTATGTCTGGCTTCTTTCAGGTAGCATAACGTTTTTGAGGGTTCTCCATGTTGTAACATGTATCATTGATATTCTCTGGTATATAGATACCACACTGAGTTTATGTATTCACCAGCGGATGGACATATGGACTGTTTCCAATTTGAGACTATTATTAATAATGCTGCTATGAATATTAGCATACAAGTCTTTACGTGTCCCTATGTTTTCATTTGTCTTTGATAGATACTTACTAGTGGAATTGCTGGCTTGTATGGTATAGTTATATTTATGATTTAAGATACTGCCAAACTGTTTTTTAAAGTGGCTGTATCATTTTACTTTCCCAACCAGGAATGCATGAAGGTTACAGTTTCTTGACATCCTTGCCAATCTGTAGTATTGCCTGTCATTTTTTTTTTTTTTTTTTTGAGATGGAGTCTCGCTCTGTCACCCATGCTGGAGTGCAATGGTGCAATCTCGGCTCACTGCAACCTCTGCCTCTGGGTTCAAGTGATTCTCCTGCCTCAGTCTCCCTAGTAGCTGGGATTACAGGCATGCATGCACCACCACACCCAGCTAATTTTGTATTTTTAGTAGAGATGGGGTTTCACCATGTTGGCCAGGCTGGTCTCAAACTCCTGACCTCAGGTGATCCACCTGTTTCAGCCTCCCAAAGTGCTGAGATTACAGGCGTGAGCCATCATGCCCGGCTTGCCTGTCTTTTTTTATTATGGCCATTCTAGTGACCGTGGAGTGGTATTTCATGGTAGTTTTACTTGCACTTTGCTAATGACTATTAACGTGGAGCATATTCTCATAACTACTGGTGTATCATCTTTGGTGAAATGTCTAAATGTTTTGCCGGTTTTTAGAACGGAATCATTTATCTTCTGATTATTGAGTTTATTTTGTAAAAATATTTTCTGGATACAAGTTCCTTATCATATATATGACTTGCGAATATTTTTCTCCTATTTTGTGGGTTGTCTTTTTACTTTCTTGATATGCCCTTTGAGGCAAAAAAGTTTTTCGTTTTGTTAAGTTCAATGTAACTGTCTTTTCTTTTGTTGCTTGTGCTTTTGGTGATATATCTAAGAATTTATCTCCTCACTCAAGTTCACAAAAATTTACTCACATGTTTTCTCTTAAGAGTTTTCCATATACATTTTAAGATCAACTTGTTAATTTCATGGAAAAAAGTGCTATGATTTAAGGTAGTACATTAAATCAATAGATCAACTTGGGAAGAATTGCCATCTTAATATCAAATCTTCCAATTCATAACATTTAATGTCTATTTATTTAGATTTTCTTCATGTTCTCTTAACAATGCTTTGAGTTTTTGATGTACAAATCTTGCATTTTTTGTTGAATTTATTTTAAAGTATTTTATTTTTTGTGGTGCTATTGTGATGGAATTATTTCCTTCATATCATTTTATATCATTTGTTAGTGATGTGTAAAAAGAAAATTGACCTTACATCCTATATCTTGCTAAACTTGTTTATTAATTCTAGTAGTTTTTAGAAATGGATTTCTCAGGATTTCCTACATTTGTGTCATCTCTGAATAAAGACAGTTTTGACTCTTCCTTTCTTATTTTGATGCCATTGATTTTTATGTTCCTTATTGTACTAACTAGAAGCTCCAATACAGTGTTGAATAGAACTGGTTAAGAGTGGACATCCTTGTGTTGTTCCCAATCTTAGGGGGAAAGCTTTCACCCTTTTGTATTAGGTATGTTAACTGTGGATTTTTTAATAGGAGTCCTTTATTTAGTTGAGAAATTTACTTCTATTCTAGCTTGTTGAGAAATTTTTTTTTTATCATGAAAGGAATTTTTTTAAATGCATTTCCAGCATCTGTTAAAACTATAATGTGATTTTTGTCATTTATTAATATAGTATATTATATTAATTGATTTTTGGATGTTAAAACAAACTTCTGCAATACATCCCACTTGGTCATATTGTACCATCCTTTTTATGTGCTGCCAAATTCAGATCGTTAATATTTTAGGATATTTGCTTCTGTGTTCCTTAGGGATGTTGATATGTAGTTTTCTGTTCTTATAATGCCTTGGTCTGATTTTGTTACCAGAGTAAAACTGGCCTTATAGATTGTGTTGGGAAGTGTTCTCTCATCTATTTTTTGAAAGTTTGTGGAAGAATAGAATTCACCAGTGAAGCAATCTGGGCCTGAATTTTTCTTTTGGGAATATTTTAAAATCTTAATTTTTTTTTTTTTACTTCTTATAGGCCTATTTAGATTTTCCATGTCTCCTTGAGTTGGTTTTAGTAACTTGTTTTTATTCTTTTTTTCTTGAACTATTTTTGAATGGTTGCTCTAGTCATTATAATGTGCATCTTATTTTACTCTACTTCAGAGTAATACTAATTTAATTCTAATAAAATATAAAATCTTTACTTCAATACATCTCCTTTTCCTCCCCCACTCTTTTATGTTATTATTGTCATTTATATTACACATATGAATACTCCATTTAGTGCTCTAAGTATTGCTTTATAAAATCTTTGTTTACATGGAAATGTGGGTTTTTTTGCTTTGTTTTTGAAGGATCACTGTGGGATAGTCTTGATAGATTTTTTCCTTCTTTCAGTAGTTTGATTATTTTATTCTACTGCCTTCAGACCTCCATTGTTTTTTGTTTTGTTTTTAAATTTTTAATTTTTGTGGCTACATAATAGGTGTATATAGTTGTGAGGTACATGAGATGTTTTGATTCAGGCATGCAATGTGTAATAATCTTTTTTTTTTTTTGAGACGGAGTCTCGCTCTGTCCCCCAGGCTGGAGTGCAGTGGCCGGATCTCAGCTCACTGCAAGCTCCGCCTCCCGGGTTCACGCCATTCTCCTGCCTCAGCCTCCC
>NW_012115988.1:2983328-2984558 GCF_000951035.1 Colobus angolensis palliatus
TAGCCATTAACCATCTCCACCTCACCCCTACCCATTTCCCCCTACTTCCCACCCTTCCTAGCCTCCGGTAACCATCCTTCTACTTTCTATGTCCATGAATTCAATTGTTTTTATTTTTTAGATCCCAGTATAAGTGAGAACATGTGATGTCTGCCTTTCTGTGCCTGGCTGATTTCACTTAACATAATGACCTTCAGTTCCACCCATGTTGTTGCAAATGACAGGATCTCATCCTTTTTTATGGTTGAATAGTACTCCATTGTGTATGAGTACAACTTTTTTTTATCCATTCATCTGTTGATAGACACTTAGGTTGCCTTCAAGTCTTGGCTGTAGTGAACAGCGCTGCAATAAACATGGGAGTGTGGATATCTCTTCAATATACTGATTTCCTTTCTTTCGGGTATATACCCAGCAGTGGGATTGGTGAATCTTATAGTAACTCTATTTTTAGCTTTGTGAGGAACCTCTAAACTGTTCTACATAGCAGTTGTATTAATTTACATTCCACCAACAGTGTATTTGATAAGAGGTTTTTGATAAGAGGTCATAAATTATTTGGATTGTTGTTTCACTGTAGGTGGTGTCATTTTTTTTCCTGCTGCTTTTTTTAAAAAAGGATTTGTAGTGTTTTATTTTTTTAACATTGTGATGTCAATAGTGAGCTGAATATACTATCTTTACTAAAATTTTGTTATGAAAAAATTTTTTAAATGCAAAAGCAGAGAGAATAGAAAATCAGCTCCCCTGTATTCATTACCTTGCTTCAATAAATGCAAATTCATAAAGAATCTGGAATCCATTCCCAAGGAATTAACCTACAACCGATTCCTGGAGGCATATCACTTTATCTGTAAATATTTTAGTATCTCTTAAAGGTCACAGCTCTTTCGAACATAAACACATCATTATCATAAATAAAATTAAACATATTATTCCTATATTAGAATATCTAATCGATATTAAAATTCTCTCATTTATGTTACATTTGTTTGTTTCTTGGTTTTATATTACATCTCATTCAGAGTCTTTGTAAAACTCACACTTTGCAACTGGTTGGTCTGCTTGTGAAGAATCTTTTAATCTGTGTAGCCCATTCATTTTGCAATTGAAGGTTGGGAGAGAGGAAGGGTGGTATAAGTGTGTGAATTCTCTCTCTCTTTCTTTCTTTCTTTCTTTCTTTCTTTCTTTCTTTCTTTCTTTCTTTCTTTCTTTCTTTCTTTCTTTCTT
>NW_012115988.1:2985593-3001994 GCF_000951035.1 Colobus angolensis palliatus
TTAGATCTGTATATTATTATGCTTCTTCATCAAATTCGGGAGATTTTCAGCTATTATTTGTCAAATATTTTTCGACCCCCTCTTCTCCCCCTCTCCTCTGCTTTTGGAACTACCATGGTACTTATTTGGTGTGCTTGATGTTGTCCCACGGGTTTCTGAGACTCAGCTTATTTTTCTAAAACTTTTTCCTCTGTGTTTTTTCAAATTAGATAATTTCTGTTGATCTGTTTTCTAGTTCACTAATTTCTTCTTCTGCCTTCTCAAATTTGCTATGAGTGCCTGTAGAGAAATTTTCATTTCAGGTATTGATCTTTTCAACTCCAAAATTATTTTTTTCAATTATTTTTTTAATTGAGATTATCTATTAGTTGAGAAATTGGCATCATATTCTCCTTTAATTTTTAAACATGGTTTTCTTAGTTTCTGAACATATTTATAATAGCTGATTAGAAGTCTTTGTCTACTAAGTCTATTTAGGACTGCTCAGGGGCATTTGGTATTGATAGTTTTTTTCCCCTACCATGTATGAGTCACCCTTTCTTTTTCTTTACTTGTCTCGTAATTTTTGTAGTTATTATTGAATACTGACATTTTAGATATGTAGTGGCAACTATGGTTTCTGCTTTTCTCTACCCCAAGAAATTTGTAGCTGTTGTTATTGTTTGTTTAGTAACTGGTTTGTAGTAAATCTGTGGCATGTCTCCCCTGCAATGTGCAACTGCTAATGTCTCCACTCAGTTTCTTTTTGTAATTAAAAAAAATTAGCCTGGTTTCTTAAAGTTTGCCCTTGTGTCTGCATAGTTCAGTAGTCAGTCAATAGTTGACCAGAAGTTGGACTCAAATACCTCCAGCCAATAAGGCTTCTACTCTCTGCTCATGGTTTTGTGTGTGGCTGGAGAGTACAATCAAACTTTATGTCATTTTCTTTTTTTTTTTTTTTTTTTGAGACGGAGTCTCGCTCTGTTGCCCAGGCTGGAGTGCAGTGGCCAGATCTCAGCTCACTGCAAGCTCCGCCTCCTGGGTTTACGCCATTCTCCTGCCTCAGCCTCCCGAGTAGCTGGGACTACAGGCGCCCGCCACCTCGCCCGGCTAGTTTTTTGTATTTTTTTAGTAGAGACGGGGTTTCACCGTGTTAGCCAGGATGGTCTCGATCTCCTGACCTCGTGATCCACCCGTCTCGGCCTCCCAAAGTGCTGGGATTACAGGCTTGAGCCACCACGCCCGGCCACTTTATGTCATTTTCAAGTCTTCTCCCAGCTCTTACGTTCAGCTGTCTTCTCTTGTGTCGTGTGTGTGTGCGTGTGTGTGTGTTTGTGCGCACATTCCATTGGCCATGGATACGTGCTGGCTTAGGCTCCCGAGGTCTCTTCTACACATTTGTATAGCCCTGGTCAACTTAGTATATGTGAAGCACTTTTTCTAGCCCTCTGTTTGGTTTACCTACTGGAACTTCCTAATAAATCTCTGATTGATCCACTAGTTTTTTGTTTGCTCCAAACAGGACAGCAGTCTCAGGCTATCCAAACTGCTGGTGTTCCTGTTTGCTTTCCAGTAAAAACTTTTACTTGAACTGTGAATGCTCTAATCAAGTGAGCCTCCTTTGGCAGGTGCAGTGAAGCTGCTGTTTTTCACAGTCTGTCCTGCCCTGGTTGAGTGAATTACCTAATGACAGAGCTGGGGATGAGGGTTGTGGGATGGAAGCAGATTCAGGCAAAATCACTGCCACAGACTCACTGTTCCGACCCTGAGTTCAATAGTTATGATAAATAAATGCTGTTCAGATTTTTGAGCACCTTTGGTCAATTTCCAGGGCACTCAAATGATTTTTTTGACAGTTTTGTCCAGTTGTATGATGGCTATCTAGGGAGAGTATTTGTCAGCTTCCTCACTCCATTATGCCAGAAGTTCTCTTCATAACACTGTGTGCGTTTATGAAGGCTCATTCGTCAGAATGGATGGGCCTAGGTATAAATTTGAGACACAGACATGATGTCTGAGTCCATTTTGTGTTGCTACAAAGGAATACCTGAGGCTGGGTAATTTATAAAGTAAAGGGATTTATTTGACTCACGGTTCTGCAGGCTATACAAGAAGCATGGTGCTGGCATCTGCTCAGTTTCAGATGAGGGCCTTGACGGCTTCCACTCATGGTGGGAGGCAACAGGGAGCTGCCATGTGGAGAGAGATCACATGGTGAGAAGGGAGGCAAGAGAGAGGGGGGAAGGCAACAGGCTCTTTTTAACAACCAGCTCTTGAGGGAACTAATACAGTGAAAACTCATCCCAAGGGAGAGCATTAGCCAATTCACTAGAGATCTGCCCGTGATGACCCAGAAACCTTCCATTAGGCCTGAATATTTGGGGTCAATAATCCCCCATATTGGGGATCAGATTTCAACATGAGGTTCATGTCTAATAATCTCTCAGGTGATAACAGTGCTGCTGGTCTCCCAAACCACACTTTGGGGAACAAATTTCTAGGCCTTGATCCAGGTACTAGAGACCCTGGGATTCCCTGTCTTAGAGCCAGAGCCTATATCCAAGACCTGAATGGGTCTCAGAGGACTGACTGCTACAAGCGTGTACACTCGTAGGCTGGAGGGATAGGAGGTAGCTGGGTTGGGGAATGGGGGTGCAATCTCGAGGTATTGGGAGTTGGGGGGATATGGAAGACAATGCTCGGAAATCTTGGACCTTCAAGCTGGGATTATACACACAGAAGCACAAGGCCCTTCATGGTGCAGGACTGAGATGGACGGGAACAGAAGGGGCCTCCATTTGCACTCTTGCTCCAAGTATGATTAGGCCTGCTTATGGGTACTTCAGGAAACGTTTGGTTGAAATTATTTTATCTTTGGGCCGAAACACGAAATGGACAGAGTCCAGTTTTTTCTTTTCTTTTCTCTTTTCTTTTCTTTCTTTCTTTTTTTTTTTTTCAGAGTCTCACTCTGTCACACAGGCGGGAGTGCAGTGGTGCTCACTGCAACCTCTGCCTCCCAGGTTCTAGCCATCCTCCTGCCTCAGCCTTCCTAGTAGCTGGGACTACAGGTGCGTACCACCACACTTGGCTGATTTTTATATTTTTAATAGAGATGAGGTTTCACATATTGGCCAGGTTGGTCTCGAACTCTTGACCTCAAGTGATCTGCCCTCCTTGGCCTCCCGAAGCACTGGGATTACAGGTGTGAGCCACCGTGCCCAGCCGAGACTCCAGTTTTTCTGCTTCTTTTTTTCCCCATGTCTGTATTGCAGTATGAGAGAACACTTCGATTTCCCCTTCAGTGTGCACACTAAATACTCAAAAGTATGTCAACAAATTTTCAACACGTCCATTTACTGGGTTTTTGATAACTTTGAGAATCCTCCATTGTTCCAGCTAGCCACTTAGTGTTGGAGCAAAGATGCTTATGCTTATGCTCATGCTTACTGTTTCATAGAAATCCATAGGCTTGCTATACCAATTATTTGCACAAGAAGAACATATCATTTGGCATAATTTACAGGATTCTAATTTTGTCTCTGAAGATTCAGTGGAAATAGCCAGTAATTGCCATTAATTGCATTTTAAGTAATCCATATTAAAGGATCAGTGACATTAACCTTTTCTTTATTCCTTATCCTCTTTTAAAGCTTGTAGAATAGCTGACATAGTGGACATAGGATAAAGATTTAGTGGTTGAGACGGTAAACATTCTGTGAGGACAATCCATGCAAAACAGTGATCCAACAATTCCAGCAACTGCTGACACAAGTGTCTATCCACTAAAATCCTGAATACCTTTCTTAGCAGCACTTCCTCGTGCCTGTCTTCTTCCCTCCCCTGCTAACCTTTGGAACTTGCACCCATCTGGTAACTTTAAAACTTTGACAGGTTGGGCAGAGAAGTGACTGGTACTTAAAACAGCTGACTGACAAAAGCCAAGTTACCCTTGCCTCTACCTTTTGGTTTGGCTAGCATAACCCTGAATAAATCTTTTAAAACTAACTTTTGGAAATATTGCCTTGACCCATTTTGTGTTATGCTTTTAAAAATATATAACCTGTGTATTTTTGTTTATTTGTTTGAGACAGCGTCTCACTCTGTTTCTCAGACTGGAGTGCAGTGGTGTGATCCTAGCTCACTGCAGCCATGACCTCCCATGCTCAAGTGATTTTCCCACCTCAGTCACCTGAGTAGTTGGGACTACAGGTGCATGTCACTGTGCTTGGCTAATTTTTGTATTTTTTTGTAGAGACGAAGTCTCACTATGTTGCCTAGGCTGGTCTTGAACTCCTGAGCTTAAGTGATCCTCCTGCCTCGGCCTCCCAAAGTGCTAGGATTATAGGCATGAGCCACCACACCCAGCCAATCCTGTGAATTTGATGCCATTGCTGTACTCTGCTCTTTTGACAGGAATTATGAATCATGATCGAAAACTAAAGACAGTAGCCAACTGTTGAGGAGTTGCTGAAGCCCTTGCCACAGTACCACACAAGGTCTAGATTTCCCAAACACAAGGTGTATGTAATGGCAGGGAGGGTGCTGATGTTGGCAGCATGACCGGACCCTGTGGCAGTGGAAGTGGCACGGTCTAGTGGAAAAAGCAGTGGACAGAGACAGGAGGAGGCTTTGGCTGGAGATCAGTCTGCCATGAAATAACATGACCTTGGGCAAGTCAAGCTCTCTGAGCTTCATTTTCCCTACTGACATAAACAATGCTGCCCTTTCTTCTCAGGATTATTATGGAGATAAAATGAGGTAGTAAGTCAGAATGCCTTGAAAAAGTGAAAGATGGTGGCAAACATTAGTATTGTTTCTTTATTCATTCAGCAAACATATACATGAAAGGCATGAATTATCCTAATTAATACACTAGGGGACACCTCAGTGATCCGTGCACCTGGAGCTTATGGATTTTCAGTTCAGAGGAAAGAGAAACCTGCAGGCAAAACATTACAGTGCAGTATGGGTTGGGTGCTGGAGTTTCAGCAGCTACCAAACACTATTGAAGAACAGAGGTAGCCATGGCTACCTCTTCCTAGGAAAGTTGTTAAAATCATCACAGAAGAAGTGGTTTTTGACCCGGCTCTTGGAAAATAATTAGAAGTTTGCCGGACTGAAAGGAGGTAAAAGGGCATCTTAGGCAGAGAAATCAGAATATTCAAAGGCAAAGAGGTGTGTGTGTGTACATAGCTAACTATTTTGGGTGATTGAGAGATTATCTGTATTTACTTGGCTCCAGCCACTAGATATATTAAAAGAGGTATTTTGTATTTAATGTTTTCCAAACTGATTTCCTGCTCTTCTCCCCAGCCCAGACTTGTTTCATTTCAGTTTCTGGCAGCCCTGTCCTTTCACTTGCATGGGTCAAAATTTTTGAAGTTATGCTTGACTCCTTCATTTTTTCCATACCCCAAATCTAATCTATCGGGAGATCCCTGTTTGTTCTACCTTCTAAATATATCTGGAATTGGACCCCTTCCCTCCATCACCACTGGTTCTATCCTGGATCAAGCCACTATAGTCTCATGCCTGGATATTGTGAAAACCGCCTGTTCTCTCTACTTTTATACTTGGTGCTACATCTTCTCAACATAGCAAACAGATGATCCTTTAGAAATGAAAGTAAGATCATGATGCTGTAAATAACTTTAATACCAACCCACTCCTCTTAGAAAAAGCAAGATTCTTACCGAAAAAGAAAACAAACCAAACCCACAACATACTATAGAACGTGACCCCTGCTGCCTCTCTGGCCTCATCTCTCCTTGTGCATCCCCCGCAACTCAGCTCTGTGGCCCCTGTGCTCAGCCTCGACCACACCAGGCATTGCTTCCACCATCAGCCTTTGCACTGACTGTCCCCTTCTTCCCCTAGGTCTATTTGTCCATTTCTCTGTGACCTCGTTCACGTTTTTCCTCTGATGTCACCTTTTAATGAGATCTAAGCTGCTGACCCTATTTAAATTTCACCTCCTCACCCCTTACTCCTGATTCGCTTTAGCTTGCCGTAGTGTTTTCATTTTCTGTTCTACTTACCACTTTTTAAATACTGCATACTTTTCTTATATAGCTTGTCTCTCCCCAGTAGAAATTTAAGCTGCACAGGCCAGAGATTTTGCATCCCAACACATAAAATAGTATCCAGTACACCTTAGGATCCTAGTAAGTATATGTTGAATGAATAACGAAAAAGTCACCATACATGTCATTTGGGGAACTTACCTATGTGAGGAAACACCATGGGCACCCTGAAACAATTATCTTGGATTGTTTGCAATGTAATAGTTTGCAATTGGCGAAGTAAAAATGAACTCCAGTCTTTGTTTTGTGTGGAAAGTGTGTATTTTTAAAAGAAACATCCAGGCTGGGCACAATGGCTCATGCCTGTAATCTCAACAGTTTGGGTGGCCAAGGTGGGTGGATTACCTGAGGTCAGGAATTTGAGACCAGCCTGGCCAATATTGTGAAACCCTGTCTCTACTAAAAAAACAAAAATTAGTAGGGCGTGGTAGTGGGCATCTGTAATCCCAGCTACTCGGGAGGCTGAGTCAGGAGAATCACTTGAACTCAGGAGGCGTAGGTTGCAGTGAGCCAAGATTGTGCCACTGCACTTCAACCTGGGTGATAGAGTGAGACTCTGTCTCAAAAAAAAGAAAAAAAAGGAAACACTCAGTTAATCTAGTTTAAAGAGGAGATTCCTTCACATTGACTGTTGGTTTTGTTTTGCAATTTAAATTTTTAAAAATTTAATGTTGTTAATTAAGGACATACATAGAACATAAAGTATATTTCACCATGCCCTCTGAGCAAAGCAGAGCTTGTCTGGGGTTACTGAGTTTCCTCTTTATGGTTTGGACAAATGGGACCCTTGACAATCCTTGGAAGCCTTTTAAAAAAAAAAGAAAAAAAGAAAAGAAAATTTTAGGTCACAATGGCATGTCAAAATTCCAAACATTTTTTTTTGTGTCTTTACTGAGTATTGTGGATTTTGCCATCCAATCAATAAAAGTCTCCACTCTTCTGCCAACCAAACAGGAACTGAAAATAGGTGCAAACGAAGTAAGATGGGAGAAAAAGAGAGTATGAAAAATTTCAAAATCTGAAAGAAATGGAGCACCATCTTTTATTAAACATACTTATTGAACTTCATAAAGCTACTTACATTGATACCAAGGACAATTTCTGTAAAAGCTTTTATTTTTGGTATGTTACAGATTTGCCCACAGAAGGGGCCCTGCTCTGTTAGGCCTGTCAATTTCTCTTGCCCTTTCTCCTCGTATGCCTTCCTTTTGTCCAAGGATCTCAGCATCGCATCGTTTGATTTGCAGCCTCTGTGGGTTTATTCACAGGAACATATAGTCTTCTCGCAAGCTGAAAGGTCACTTGTGCAAAGCCCTCGCTCTCTACTCCTTGGGGCAGTGGGTTGGTCTACATGCTTTTCTTCTTCATTAGAATGTTAAAATATGTATCATAGAGGAAAAAAGAGGGCAAAAATGCCAACATCTGTATACTTTCACTAATAGATTTAGGCACAACTGATACAGGCTGTTTAATCAATTAATTTTTTTCACCATGCTAGCTGGTTTTTTTCTTCTTTTTAGGCAAAAATATACCTAAAGGCCACTTTTTCTTTTCTCAACAGTGTGTAGAAAAACTATGAATGGTTTTTATATATATTATAATATATAATATTATATATAATATAATAGATAGCATGGTGTTGTGACTAATGTCAGTGAAGATATTTCTAGATTTTTATATCCTTTCTCTTTCTGTGAAGTTCTAAAACATTTCTCCTTTTACTTTATCTTATCCTTTCTCTGGTTTTAGTCATCCATCACAAAGCCCATTTGTCATTAATGACCCATGACCCCTTTTTATTATACATACTTTAGAAGGTCATGGATCTTAGCTCTGGCAAAGGAGACATTTCATTTTCCTAATTGGCAGGTTATGAGGCCACAGGGGAGCCTTGAAATTTGATTGATGATTAATCACTCAAATAAAATAAGATATGGCAGTAAAATAGTTAAGAACAATGAATTGAGAGCAAGATTGAAATAACTGTATTTGGTAGGGTTTCTTGGATTTGCTGTTTACTTTTAAAACAATCACTTTCATTTGCCAGTCAATAAATTCTAGACAAAGAATTGGCAAGATTTTTGTATTAATGGTCATCTCTTGCTTTTGAGCAAAGGATTTCAAGGTTCTGATCTCTTTTTTGAAGTACTTATATATAAGCAGATAATATGGTAGAGTTTAGCTATTTTTAGTGAAGTAAACATGGTAAAATCATAAATAAATTCTTTTTCTTAAAGGTAAAATTGGTGGTACTTGTCATTGGTAATCTTCATAAAAGTACCTCTGCAACGATTGGAATTGTACTGAAGAACAAATCTACATCTCAAGAAACTTGACTTAAAGTTGAAATATTGGGCCGAACAATAACTAAATTCAATAAATATTTATGAAACACCTGTAATGTGCCAGGCACATTTATAAAGTAACTTACTTTACAAGTTGCTTTCATATATATTTGTTCCTTATTAATCTCATTTGATCCCACTGGATTCTGGCAACAGTCTTAGGCAGTGTGATAGACAATATTATTCTAACTTTACACATGAGAAAGTAAACTAAAACCATGACTTGCCAAGGCCAGGTAGTGGCTAGTAAGAGGACAAGCCAAGAAGTTAGTTCTTCTGTCTTCCTGCCCTGTGCTTTTCCCAGTGTTTTATACTGTATTATTTTTCCTGCGACTGAATCTTCTGCTCAAGTGAGTAAGTCATACTACTAGTTCTCAAATGTGGTCCCCAAACCAGCATCATCTACATCATCTGAAAACTTTGTAGACTTGCAAATTCTTAGGCCCCATCCCAGACCTACTGAATCAGAAACTCTGGAGGTGGCACCCAGCAATTTGTTTTAAGCAAGCCCTCCAGGTAATTCTGATGCAAGCTCAAGTTTGAGAACCACTAAACTCAAGAATACATTTTTTTTTGTCAATAAAAACATGGGTGAGGCAATTTATCCATTATTTATTCAATTACAGCAGCCTTGTTGGAGGCACAGGGAGTGTTTGCTTTCTAGGAACTCATGTAGTTGAGGAGCGAGGACTAGCACACTGGAAACAATTCGATCTGCCTGTATTGTTCATTAATTAAGCCCTAGGTTTTGGAGAAGAGACTATGCATTCCCTGGGTCTTCAGGGAAGGGAGTAATCCCTGGAGGTGGCAAGGGTGAAGAAGCCTTCCTAGAAGAAAAAGGAATGGAGATGGGCTTTCAGATGCCCTAGGATTTGGAGTGAGGAGCCTAGAGAGTGAGCATTCTAGAGGAAAGGCATGCTTGTGAAACAGTAAGGAATACTGGCTTGAGTAGAGCAGAGCTTTGGTGCCAGAATATGGAGAAGTTGATTGGATGAGTAAAGTGGATCAAATTGTAATAAACTTCCTTAGTCAAAAGTTGGTACCCCACTGCACAATAGGGAGCAATAACAGACTTTGATTAAATAACTAAGATGATGAAAGCATTGTTCAAGGAATAGTAAATTGCCAGCTGTAAACACGAGACGTGTATCATCTCAACATCCCAGTGTTTTACACATTGTTGCCGACCCACTTCCATCAATATTTATGGCTTTTGAAGTCTGGTTTTTTGAAAAACAATGAATAATACCAAAATATTTATTTTGGATTGTGGTGATAATTACATGTTTTGCTTGCTTAATAAAATGTGCTCGTGTGCCCTTTGTTCAGGCCAAATGACAGGTGGTCTTAATCTGCTGATGAGGAAAAGCAGTCAGGGCCTCCTCTGATCAATGTAGCTGGCTTTTCACCACCATCTTAGACCTTCCTGTTTTATAAGGGGGGTGGGCTTCAGCCTTACCCTGAATGAGGCTTCTGCTCAGAGAAAGAAAAATGGTGCAGACTTCATCTGGTCAGAGTAAAATGGATTTCCCTATGGGCATTATGCATTTGGATGCTTTATGAACTTATATGAAGGCATTTGGTTAACCAGTTATTTTGGACAATTAAAATACAGGGGAAGTATCAAGTGCTCACTCTGTTTAAGCCTTGTGCCTAGAGCACAGTAATGAAGAAGGTATGTTCTATTGTCCCCATGTAGTATCTAGAGTTTTGGGAGAGAGGGGTATATATATATTTATAAGAGACTATAATATGTGAAAGAGTTATATAGCTGCAGCTCATAAATGAACATAAAATTAGACATGTAATCACATACTGCTTCATGTCTAGTTCTGATGACAGAGATGTAGCTATTTTCTTAGTCACACAGATATAATCAGTCCTGCTTCAGGCATGCCTGGAGTCATTCACTGTACTCTCTTGAAAATCTGAAACCCTTTTTTAAAATGATTAATGCATTAGTGTCATCTTTGTATGATATACATTAAAAAAATCCTTTCTCATAAATAAAACAGCAGTTTAGGCCAGTTGCTCTAGACTTGAAAGAAAGCCGGGAGCAATAGTGGCAATGAGAGAATGCAGAGCCATCTTGAGGGGAAGTCTCTGAGGCTTTCCTTAGTAATTGGACTTCTGTCTGATGTGTGAACCATGTACTCTCCAGCCATTTCTGTTCATGATGCACCTAGACAATGTACAGTGTCAACAGTTAATCTGTCATGATGATAATAACAACACATGGTTTGCCAATATCGTCTCCAGAGCCAGACAGGTCAGTGTGATAGTTTTTTGTGTTTGGGTGGTTGCTATTTTGTAATTTACTTTGTAACCTTGAATTTGGATCTATTAGGTGGATGAGAATATGTTTTAAATATGTGTAAGAACTATAAAGTCAGGGACAATTATTTGAGGCAGCAAAGTTGTTGGGATATATTTCTGTATCTTGACAGACTCATAATAGATTGTGAGGAAAATGGACACACTATGATTTTGAACCTGAAAGCCCTCCAAAATCACCACAAATAAAACCCACTGATTTAAAACACTGCACATGTATCACCTCTTCTGGGGCCAGATTCCCACTTTGCAGAGTCATAGGAGATAAATCTTTGGGATTTAGTATTGTACAGGGGTCTCAATCTCCATGTATATTGGGAGAAAATAATCAAAATGAATTTGGAAGTATCTGTGAAATAAAAGTTGGGAAAATAAAGCTTTATTTTTTAATGTTCCACTTCTGAGTTATTCTCTTCCATTACCATCTTATTTTCTTATAATCTTACTAATATTCTAGCAAAGTGGTTCTTAACCTCTTGGGTCATAATCTTTTAAAACATCTGATGAAAGCTATGATGTCTCACCCCAGAAAATTGCTCATGTGCACATGCTTGCAAAAAATTTCCATGAAATCGAGGGGTTAGGGGTAGACTTTACTGAACTCTAATGTCCTAAGGCATTAATTGAATGTAATGAATTAACTTCTTATCTATGCACTAGCTATGTACCATCCTTGAGAGAATTGAGAAAATAATCATGCAAATAATTTTCTCCAGAGCTTAATTCTCTCAGAAGTAAGTGGAATCCCGCTTGAGAGGCTGCAGATGAAACAAAATGAATAGAGTATATTTATACTTTATTATACATTGGACTCATACAGCTATAGTCATATTGCTGCTCAAAAATAACATGCAGATTTTGGATTTAATAATTATACATGCTTTAAAGACAGGTCAGTTTCCAGTACATTCTTTCCCCTCTGATATTTTCATGATGGAATAAATTATTCAATTTCACTGAAATGACTATTCACATGGGCACCTTTGAGAAGCATTGCACTCTAGGTGTAGATAGGACTAACCTACATTCAGTTTTAAAAACCAAGAACAATAGTGTAAACCCCACTGACAAAAACTATGAAGTCTGAAAATGATGTGTTTTAACATGCTGTGTAAAGGGTCCCTTTCCGCTTCCACACATCTTTGCTTTCTTGCCTGGTGGGCAACACATCCCTTTATTCAGATGATTAGTTGATGCACTGTAATTGTCAGTTTGAGACACCAGCCATATCTCTGATCGACTTCCCTCTCTCCGGGGCTTCCAGGAAGCCACCGCACAGGCAGTTTTTCCAGCACCTCATCTTTCTTACTAAACAGAATGGTTACCTTCTCAGTTATTTCACCAGGAAGACCCCGTGGGGTTGAGGGGGCAGTTTCTAGCTCACTTCCTTCTCACCAGCTCTCTTTGATGCCCCACTCCTGGTAGGAAACCTGATAAGCCCTAATTGGTCAGTCAGCACTGGGCTACATTGGGGCCCTAAGATTTCTGGCTGTGAAGGATAATGTTTCTTTTCTTTCATGTGAGTGCATAATCCAAGGTCACTGGGCTCAAAGAGGTGAGTGTGATTGAACATCAGAACAACTGCCCTGGGGCACATTTGGAATATGTGCTTTCCTTTTAGAAGAGAGGGAGAAGCACATGGAGAAGAGGGGATGACAGTGGTATTAACAGCTTTAGATGTGGGATTTGTCCCTATGTTCAGTGGGGCCAAACTCTAAGATCAACTTCCAGAAAAAGGATTTCAACTCTCTGATGTCAGTATATGTCAGTTATGTGGCTTCTCTGTAGCTAGGTGTTTCTAGCCTGGGAGGTAGAGGCCTTAGCTCTCCCGCAGCAAGCAATAGCCCCTGAGTGTATCGCTCAGGTTCTTGGTGATGACACTGAGTGGTAGAGAACAGGTCAGATTCTGTTTAATAAGGTCATGAAGTGTAATATAGCACGATTGCCACCAAAAATAAAGTTCAGTGCTTACAGTATTAACATAAATCTCTGTTATCTGGAATATAGACTTATGCAATGACTGAGGTGTTTCTTGGTTTTGTATTTTGGAACTTCCCTCATCAGTCAAACCTTTTCTGTTCCCACTGCTGAAGTTCTCTTTTAATGCAAGCTCAAAGCACATAGTCATATTTGAAGTTACCTTTTATTTTTATCCTGTCACTCACTCATGATTTTCTCATTTATGTGTGTCTCATCCTTTCCTCTCTGAATCAGGTGATTTCCATCCCCACCACCTTTTATTTTTATCCCGTCACTCACTCATGATTTTCTCATTTATGTGTGTCTCGTCCTTTCCTCTCTGAATCAGGTGATTTCCACCCCCACCCCCACTTTTTTTAAGAGATCCTTGCTGAAGGCTGTGTTCTTGCCTCAGTCCTCCCTTCCTACCCAATCCACCTGTTTCTCCTTCACTTTCCCTTCCTTCTTACTTTTCATCTTTCTTATGCTTTCATTTACTTCCTTTCCCGACTCGCTATCCTTTCTCCCCTCAGCTATCTCTGATATTTGTGTTATGTATATATTTCATTATTCCATATATGCAAAAAGATAAAGAGGGACATAATGAGCATCACCGTCCTCTTTACCCGGAAAGTCACCAATAGCTCTTAAGTCCCATCCTGAACTGCATCCCTCTCCCTTCTCTCCAGAGGTAACCACTGTCTTTAACTCTGTTTCACATCCTGCCTAGGTTCCACTGGGCAGGAGGCAGGATGCTTTCCCCTGCACTCAGCCTGTGCAGTGGCCCCTTCTCTTGGCTGCTGGAGGCTAAGATGGGGGGCTGAAATGAGAGGACCACCCTACTGCAGCCAGGGAAGGTGGGAGTCAGGGCAGGTGGGAAAGGGTAACTCTTTCACTACAGAACATGGCTGAATTGGTGCTCATCGGAGAGTCATGTTTTTATTCAGATGATCTTCTCTGGCCTCTTTTACATATTTAGATAGGAAAATACTGTTACATATTCAGTGAACTTTTACTAAGCACCTTCTCAATGTCTGACACTGTGCTTAGTAGGACTTTCTTTATGGGGGTATAGATTCACTTCAATCCTCAGCTTCCTATTTTCCTTTTCTTTTGAATTGAGAAACCCCATTATACTTTAAAAGATATCTTTATGTAAAGGATGACCTGTATCTTTTACTTTAAGTGTACTTGTCAAAGCTGGGTGATGTATTTTATATTATATACTCTGCTTCTCAGTTTGTTTGAAAGATTTCATGTACGCAAAAGAGCTCGGGCCAAAGGGATACAGTGAGTGACTATTCAGTAAGTGACTAAGCTGGGTGACCTTAAGCAAGATTTTTAGTTTCTTTGGCATTGGTTTTTTAATGTGTGAAAATAGGGGTAATAATAGTCCCACCTCCCAAAGCAGTTGATGAAATGAGATAATGCCTGTAAAGTGTTTACTGCACTGCCTGGCATATAGCACTAAATAAATGTTAGCTACTATAACATGGCATTTTAAGCTTAGAACATTAAGTCATGATGGAATTTATTTGAAACATTGTAGAGTGGAACATAGAGCTTGAAGGCTGTGTGACTGGTATTGCAGCTTAGAAAAGAGAGACAGAAGGGAGGAACATACTCTGACCTAAGAACTTGTGAAGTGGCTCTTGGAGGAGGTGTTACCGATGAAATGTATTTTGCTGTGGAGGAGGTTGGAATCCCCATTTCCTGTTTTGACTATTTTGACTACTGTTCTACTGTATGTGGCATGCCATAAACATACCTTCCTTTTAATGGAAAAGGTTGCTGCCATTCTACTGGTCAGATCTTTTGCCTGCTGCTAGACAAACAGAATTAAGTATGTCGTTAATCTCCACAGGGCAGGTCAGAAGTCTCCCTAGACTCCTAAAATCCTGAACTAAAACCACAGAGTTCTCAAAATAAACTGTGCAGTTTGGTCAGAAATGCAAGATGATTGAAGAGCAAAATGATTTACTCTGTCAGTGGTTACTACCCAATTGATTTTTCTTAAGTTGTAGGTTGAATAGCTTCAGTTCCCTATCTGGAATATAGGGGAAACAATACCTGCCTCTTTGATTTCATAAACAAATGAATTGACGTCATTTTGTATTTTAACTTTGTGGGGTTTTTTTTCTTCAAATAATCTTATGACTAACATGACAATAGTAATAATGATTCTAATACCTACTTCATGAGTAATGCTTTTCCTTTTACAAAATACTTTCACATTCTTTATTTCAGTCCATCTTCAGTAGACTTACAGATTTGAATTACATTTCTCATTGGGGGTGACTTAGTCTTGCAGTGCTCTATATTATTGAATAATTATAAACATTCGAATATATGATCATGAGACATGTAAACATTGATTTCTCCTTTGTACATACACTTGTTTCTCTTCTCTGAGGTGTGCCTCGAGAGACTTAATGCCTACTGGACACCCTCACCCTGACATCAAAACCTGTTCTCAAGAAAGAATCCAACTTTAATCCACTAGTGAAAATTTAAGTTATTTATTTAAAGATATAACTTTAAACTATATCTCTAGTTTTGACATTAAAAGTTTTTAACTTGGATAAAGGAATTTTGAGTGTGGACATGAAAGTGGAGACATGTAACTTTCTGAGAGACAAGAAGTGCCTTTGAAATGAGAGCACCTAGGTGAGCTCCCACTCTTGTCTGGCTTAAGCATGCCTGTGTTGTGAGTACCATGTAATATATACCTCAAAATATCCTGTCAAACTCATAAAGAAAAGGACTGAATTTAAAGTGAGCTCAGATGGGAAGAGTAACAGTTAATGAAATATGCAGCTTTATTTTATGTTGGATTTTGGATATTAAAATGCAAAATCCGTAGCAAGTAGGTAAACAGGAAAGAAGTGAGGTAAATGAAAAGCGATATAAATCATATTCTTCCCTGCGATATAAGAAATATGTTAAGATGAGGAGGATGTATAGGAGAAAATTAAGAAAGTGAGCTGGTCAGGGTAATAAAGAGAAGCAGCTAATTGGAGATTATCTGAAAATAAAACGTCTGCAGTACCCTCTGGGGAATTTAACTGCCAGATGAGAAGCATATTGTAGGAATACAATGACTAACGTTATCTTCTAAGAACAGTTATGAGGATGAGGGCACTCCTTTTACTTAAAGAAAAGATGAAGCAATGAATCACACAGCAATGAAAGGAAATACATATGATAAACCCTAACCAGAGCAGACATTCGGTGATTTTTTTGTGTGTGTGAAACTAGTTATGCATACACATATCCTATTAGTGCCTCTCAATATCAGAAGGACTAGGGGATATTTCTGGAAGTTATGGGAAGGGAAGAGTCACTCCTGAAAAACTTGATTTTTCAATTTTTGAGCAGATTTTTTCCCCAGAATATTTGCATGGCATGATGTTATTAGACTTGTTACTTGTGTCATATTCAAAAGCTTATATACACCGATGGTCAAATAAATTTTTATGCTGTAAAATAAGCCAGAAAAGAATCCACACCGTTGTATGAAAATGTTGAAATTATATTGAACCATTTTAATAATCATGTTCAGTGTTGGCCTTCATTAAAACTTGAAAATGAGGATGGTGATGTATTTTCTTTTCTTTTTTTTTAATTTTAATTTTTATTTTATTATTATACTTTAAGTTCTAGGGTACATGTGCATAACGTGCAGGTTTGTTACATATGTA
>NW_012115988.1:3007207-3032817 GCF_000951035.1 Colobus angolensis palliatus
GGAGTTGGAGACTGGAGCTGTTCCTATTCGGCCATCTTGCTCGGCAGTGTCAGTGATGTATTTTCTAAGTGCTTAAGTGCTCATTGTTCACACATGGGTGAATATATATATACTTAGTGACAGCAACTTTCAGTGAGTGAGTGTGTGTGTCTGTGTGTGTATATAATATGTACAGCAGATAAAAGACATCTCCCCTCCCAGCCAGTGTGTGGTCAGGCCAATGCTGCTTTCACAGGCAGGCTGTGGTGCTGACCACTTCAAGACAGAATGTCATCGCTCATCCCATCTATTATGCTCTTCAGGAAAACATTTGTCCTAAGATCCCAGCCGTGACTCGTGTCCCTGGAGATGCCCTTCTGCATGCTATTCTGTGAGTGGGCTTGTCTTTCTTCTCAAAAGATGCTTTGATAGAGTGTGCTTCATGGAAGCACAGAAATCTTTTATTTGATGAGAGAATGTCTACTGATTTCTGGAGAGAATCTCCAGAAATACCAGTCAGCAAGTCCTTTTGCACTAGCCTTGAACTGTGGGGAAGACCACAGAAATGCATTATCTGTGGTAGCCATGACTCAAGGAATTGGGTGGCCACACCTCTCCTGGTCACCTAGAAGTCATTTCTTGGTCTGCGTGTTACAGGTGTAGCTTCTTGGGAATGATGTAAGAGCAGAGGGGCTTCCGGAGCACCGTGCTTTTATTCCTCTGCTGAAGTCAGGGTGCATCCCATTGATAGCAACTTTCAGTGCTAAAAGGCTAAAAGGTTGCAGTTTGGTGTGTGATACTGAGAATTGTTGCCCACTTTGTGTACACATTGTTAATTCACTGCAGCTTAAGGAAATTCACTGCCATAGTATGGGAAAACTGGGCAATGAGTGACTGTCTATGAGTGGTATTTAACCAGGTATTAACACCAGTGTCACCTCTGTAACTTGCAAAAGAAAAAAAAGAAAGAAACAGAAAGAGAGAGCGTGTGTGTAAAAGAAAGTGAGAGAAGAGCAGAGAAAAGAAAAGAGCTGTCTGCCTAGTGTCCAGAGATTTAGAAGTTGAGTTCTGGACATCTGAATTAAAAAGAAAAAATTATAGGTTGTTAGGACATGAACTCCCAATCAAATTGCTAGAATATTTACCTCAGTTACCAGAAAATTATTTGTTTTCTTTCGCTAGGGTTAGGATGTTTGTCCCTCCAAAATTCATGTTGAAATTTAATTGCCTTTGTAACAATATGAAGAGGTGGGACTGTTGAGAGGTGATTAGGCCATGAGGGCTCCACCCTTGTAGGTAGGATTATTGTTATTATAAAGTGATGAGTTTGGCCCCTTCCCTGTCTCTCTCTTGCTATCTCTTGTCCTTCGGCCTTTTGCCATGGGATGACGCGACTAGAAGGTGGTCACCAGATGCCAGCACCTTGATACTGGACTTCTCAGACTCCAGAATTGTGAGCCAATAAATTTCTGTCCTTATAAGTTACCCAGTCTCAGATTTTCTGTTATAACCACATAGAACAAAACTATGGAAACTAAGACATCTCCATAGCAATTATAATAGGCTACTGTTGGCTATTAGCTTAAAGGATCCTTAGAAGCACCAGTATTATTTGATCAAATTAGGGGAAGCGTGTTGTGTTGCAAAAGCGGAGAATCATGAGACATTCAATCACTTACTCTTTAAGGGAAGATTTTCCTTGGGGGTATTTGTCTAGTTAAGGAAGATTTTTTTTTTTTTATTTGTCTCTTTCCCAAAGTAGTAGGCAATTAGACATCAAATGAAATTAAAAATCCCTACATGATTGTCTCCTGGCCAGTACGTGTTGCCTGCTGCCATAGAAACAGCTCTCTGATCTCAGCAGTGATGACAAAGCATAGTTCTGACAAAGCAGGTTCCTTTGCCACATGCCTGTGGTTTAATCTTTTCCTCTTTTCCCCCGTGACACAGTTCTGTCTAGCGTTGTCAACCATGTCAATTTTGCGGGAATGTCTCAAAACATCTGTAATATACTGATTAAAATAGACACTCTGGTACTATAAAAGAAATCTGCTGTCTCTATCCTACTCCTGAAATTGCATCTGCAGTTTTATTTAAAGCAAATGCAGCATTCAAATCTCCTGTAGTTATTCTCGCTCCATGAAGATGAATATCTTAGTCATGCTGATCTGGAGGGATGGACTCACATCAGCAGCTGACTCTGTTCTGTCATGGAAGAATCATTCTTCTGGACTGAAGGAAGCAAGCAAAATGTTTCTGAAATGTTCGCAGCATCTCTCAGAGCAAAAGGGAACTTCATGACAGAAATAATAGCCAGAGAGGGCCACTGTGAAAAACACTGGAGGGTAAAAAGAACTACATAAGAGCAACCATTTGGAAGCCACAGAGCCTCTCATCTCCTTTTTGGTTTTGTTTTGTTTGTTTGTTTGTTTTTTGAGATGGAGTTTTGCTCTTGTTGCCCAGGCTGGAGTGCAATGGCGCCATCTCAGCTCACTGCAACCTCCATCTCCTGGGTTGACGTGATTCTCCTGCCTCAGCCTCCCGAGTAGCTGGGCTTACAAGTGCCTGCCACCATGCCCGGCTAATTTTTTGTATTTTTAGTAGAGGCAGGGTTTTGCCATGTTGGCCAGGCTGTTCGCAAATTCCTGACCTCAGGTGATCCACCGTCTTGGCCTCCCAAAGTGCTGGGATACAGGCATGAGCCACTGTGCCTGGCCTTCTCCTTTTTATGGGTAGAAATTAGGATGTAGGGCAACCGTTTAATCAAGAAGCATTTATTATCTCTTTTTATCATGCTTCTTTCCTGCCATGCCCATTTCTCATTGCATCAGATCTAAGTCCCCTTTTGATGTTTTAGGAAGTCATTAAATATTGTTCCTGTCCTCCCTCCCAAGTTTGCGCCATTTGAGAAAGACAACACAAAAACCAGATTGAAGGAGAAATGCCAACTTGATTACAGTTCAGGCTGACTGGGGAAGTGATTAAACATGCGGCCACAAGGGCTTCCGGGTACCTCCTTCTCCATTAGACATTGTCACCCTTGAGGTCCCACCGCAGGCTGTTGCTCACACAGGCAGGCCTGCCGAGGAAAGGCACCCCCATTGCCAGATGGCAGATATGAAAGAGAGACCAGAAGGCTCAGGGCCAAGAAGACCTTGTTTCTTCCCCCAAACTCCTTGTGCTGATGGCTCACAGGTGTGACGGAGGGCGTGGGAGCAGCTGGGAATATTATACTGCAACCTCTTAAGAAATGGAGTGTTTTTTTTTTTTTCTTTTTCATCTCTTCTATGGTAACATAAGGAGTAGCAAATGCCCTTCACCTCCAAACCCCTCTCTCTTGCCTCTGCAGCTCTCTGCTATGAACCCTGGACTCACCCTGCTTCTCCCCAGCAAGCCCCTCTGTTCAGGGAAACGCATTGTCCTTCTGGCTCTCCCTGCTTCTCCTTACCACGCCCACTGTTGTGGCTGTGATGGCTTCACCAAAGTGACTCTTCTCCAGGGAACACACTCCCTGCAGTCCTCCCCGCTTCTCTGTCTTCCCAGCCTTTCTTTAAGCCCCTCTTCCTTAGCAATCTGCCCTGAGTGAGATCTGATGGTTTTCCTCTTCTCAGTGAATGGTTTGTATTTATTCTGGGCCCTGTACACTGAGTAGTATCAAATGATTCCCATTTTCTAAACCACTGCACAATTTGCCCTCTGATTACATTCATTCATTCCTTTGTCTTTTTCACTTATTGTTACATGGGTAGAGTCTAGCGTCCACAGTTAGATTGTGAGGTTGTCGTGGACAGGATTTGTTTCTTTGATACCTCTTTTGTACCCTTTCTCAGGGCTAGTCTAATGTAGAGTGGAGAGTTTATGTAGATGACTGTCTTAGCCTCGGTTCCCTAGAAAACAGAATCTGAGCTCACTTGAGAAGGCTTTATGAGGAGATGGAATTCCAGGACAAAAATAGTGAGGGAACAGGGAAAGCCAGACAAATACAATATGTAACAGTGCTTTGCCAAGCTGTCCAAAGCTTCTCAAGGAAACACAGCTGGTTGCTCTGTGACACACTGTCTTACAGACAGGTCTTTGGGATCACTGTACCTTGCAACAGTCTGTCACAAGAAGGAATGGCAAGGAATCGATCTTTTAGCTCCTTATCTCCTGTCTCTTATTGGTCAAGGTTATCCCATTAAGTTTTAAGTTCCTGTTTTTAGATTATGTTACCATGACCCTCTGGTCAGCCTTTGGGGAAGCCCGATCCTATACCCCACAGCAGGGCACTTTGTTGGAATGTAGAAGTGGTTCAGGAAGCCAGAATCTCTATAATAGCAGCTACACAGGATGAGGGTGCAGGGCTATAGCTCCTGCTGCGGTGTGGACATGACAGAGGCTGAATCAGAGCCATCAGCTACAGAGAGGCTGAGACAGCTGATGGTGTTGGGAGAAAAGATGGTGGCTGTGGCAGGGACTTTACACTGAGCAAGCAGCTAGAGGAACAGTGTGGAGAGGGGCAGGCAAACCTGGGAAAGCAGAAAAACTGGATTCAATACAGCACCAAATGAATTTCTGTTGGCTGGATAACTAAATATAATGTTTAATAAATATTTATTGATATCTGTTGGTTAATTGCCCCCTATATTCCTGTCTTTCTGGAATTATTGGAAGACACAAAGGGAAATGTAAAAGCCGCTTTAGACTAAATACATAAGTGTTGAAGGATCAGAGTAAAGGAAGAATAAAAATGTGTGAGATCAAGGTAATTAATCAAGTAGGGCTTCCTGGAGGAGGTGAGTTTTGAGTTGTCTTTCAAAGGCTATAGTGGTAAGGATTTCGAGAGGAAAGGATTATTTGGAATGGGAGAAAATATTGGCAAACCATGCATTTGATAAGTGGTTAATATCCAAAATATATAAGAAACTGAGACAACTCAATAACGAGAAAACAACCCAAGTAAAAAAATGGGCAAAGCACCTGAATAGACATTTTTCAGAAGAAGATGTACAAATGGGCAACAGATATATGAAACTCAACATACTAATCATCAGGGAAATGTAAATTAAAACCACAGTGAGATATCACCTCATACCTGTTAGAAGGATTATTATCAAAAAGATGAAAGGTATGAAGTATTGGCAAGGATGTGGAGAAAAGAGAACACTTGTGCACTGTTGGTGAGAATGTAAAGTAGTACAGCAATTATGGAAAGTAGTATTGTGGCTCCTCAGAAAATTAAAAATAGAACTACCATATGATCCAACAATCCAACTGGGCATATATCCAAAAGAAATGAAATCAGTATATTCAGATATCTGAACTCCTGTGTTCATAGCAGTACTATTCACAATAGCCAAGACATAGATCAACCGAAGTGTTCATCTACAGATGAATGGATAAAGAAAATGCAGTCTGTATATACAATGGAATACTATACAGCCATAAAAAGAATAAGATCCTGTCATTCATGACAACATGGATGAACCTGGAGGACATTAAGTTTAGTAAAATAAGCCAGGAACAGAAAGACAAATACCACATGATCTTACTTTCATGTAGAATCTTTAAAAAACTGATTTCATAGAAGTAGAAAGTGGTTACCAGGGGCTGGGGTGGTGGGAAGGGAGGGAGGTTCGGGAGATGTTGGTCAAAGGATACAAAACAAGTTAGGAGGAATAAATTCAAGAGATCTATTATAAAACATGATGACTATAGTTATTAATAACATTGTATTCTTGAAAAGTGCTAAGAGTGGGTTTTAAGTGTTCTTACCATAAAAATGATAAACATGTGAAGTAATACGTATGTTTATTAGCCTGATTTAGCCATGCCACAATGCATATATATTTCAAAACATAATGTTGTACATTATAAATATATACAACTAAAACAAAAATACAATAAAAAGTAAGTGATTATGAGGGGGAAAGAGGAAGGAGTTACTGCAAAGGTCTCACACAATCTTAGGATCTGAGCAAAATGCCAGGTTTGGGTGTAGATTTCAAACATCTGCTGTGATAATTTAGCTTCATCTTTTTTTTTGTAAAATTTAAGAACATTCTAGAAAGTTGCTCATGCTTTGGCTTATACTCTAAACTTTGGCAAGACTCAAATTTTTTTTTTTTGCCTTTGAGATTGGAATAATGAAAATTGGTGGTATATAGTGTTGGCAAAAGGATGGAAAAACAGTTTTCTTATACATTTATGAATGTATAAGTCATAATAGCCTTTTTGGAAGTCAATTTGATACTTTTTATCAAAATTTAAAATGTAAATAATCACTGAACCAAAAATTCCATTTTGGGGGATCTGTGTATACATAAACATATTTACAAAATTGTTTACTGTAGTTTTGTTTCCTTAAAGAAAATGGGTTAACTTAAGTACCTATTAACAGTGGACTGTCAACAGTGGAATGGTTACAAAGCTAAAGTACATCCATACTGTGTGGCTGTTAAAAGATCTAGGCCTGGCCGGTTGCAGTGGCTCATGCCTGTAATCCCAGCACTTTGGGAGGCTGAGGTGGGCAGATCATGAGGTCAGGAGTTCAAGACTAGCCTGATCAACATGGTGAAACCCCGTCCCTACTAAAAATACAAAAAAATTAGCCAGGCATGGTGGCGCATGCCTGTACTCCCATCTACTCAAGTGGCTGAGGCAGAATTGCTTGAACCTGGGAGGCAGAGGTTGCAGTGAGCTGAGGTCGCTCCATTGCACTCCAGCCTGGATGACAGAATAAGACTCTGTCTCAAAAAAATAAAAATAAAATAAAAAAAAAAAGGTCTCGGCCCATGTGTACTGATATGGAACAATCTCGACACATGTTGTAACATTTAAAAAGTAAGTTGTAAAATAGCATATAGTATTAACATCAACCCGGTTATAAAGAAACAACAAAAAGCACAACTTTAAAAATCCTGACCTAATGATAGAGACATTCAGAGACCTTTTCCTTTTTATTCTGTTAACTTCTGCAAGTATTCATGCATTTAAATTTGAGGGAAAAAACCTTAAGGGTATCATCCTTTAAGAGCCAAAATTTATCTCCCAGAAAAGGTTAGAGGACATTTTCATGTTAGTGCTTAAGAAAAAAAAAAAGATAATTGGAGAGAAATCCATAGGTAGTTGTGTATTAATAACATTTCACAGAACATTTGGGATGAGGAATTATTTTTATGAATTGAAGAAAAAATAAATGCCAACGAATTAAAAAAGGCCTTTCATAGGCTGAAGTAGTGGAAAGTTGGAAAAAGTATCAGCAATTAGAATATAATCAATTCATTGTAGAAGGGAAGTTCTTCAAACAGAATAAAACTGAAAATGGAACAAAATTTTGTACTTACCTGATTTTATGTGCAAATTAACAAGTTTTATCGGGATTATATGAAAGATGTTATATAAACTATTTCATTTCAAGGATGACATAGCAAACAAAGCATTTTTGTTTGCTTGCTTTACCTTAAATACTGACCCAAGGTAGAACTAGTATAGAAAAAAATCATTTCAAGGGTCTGAACCACCCAATGCTGGACCACTTCCTCCACTATCCCTGATAGGGGCTCAGTCATACAGGCCACCCTTCCACACTTGTTGTGACAAAGGACTTGGCTTTCACAATGTGACCTGTTTTGTCCTTGGACAGTTCTTCTACTTAGAAAGTTCTTAGTACTGTATTGAAGTAAAATCTGCCTTCAGGGAAGGTTTACCTCTAACACATATTAGATTGAGCTTTAAAAATTGATCAAGGCCCAGTCCCTACCTCAGACCAATTAAATCCCTGGGATTGGGGCCCAAGCATCAGAACTGTTTTTGAAAGTGCCCCAGGAAGTTTCATGTACATCGAGGACTGCCAACCACAGTACTCCCAGAAACCCATCAAATTTAAATAGCACTCTCACATTTCACCTTCATCTTTTCTCCAAGAAAATTATCCCCTACTCTTTCTATGAAATGGTTTGTAATGTTTTAAAGTTTTGTGGGATGAGTATCAATTCATACTGCAACCACTATAACAAGATTTTCTTAATAAGAAATTGGGTGAAATACAGTCATAGTGACTAGAATTATAAGGAAACAGACCCAAATTTAATCAGGGCTATTTAATATGGGCTTATATTTTTCTATCTGTACTTTAATGAAGTTTTTTAACTTGAGAATTCAAGGTCCGCACAGTTGCAGCAGTTGTACTAAAATACAACTTAAGAATATGGATTTGGGAGTCTCGAGTCAGGAACTATTTGCTGGGTATGCCTATAGTTTGTAATGGCTCAGGGTTCTTCTTTTTGTAATGATCTAAAAACAAAGCCAGGGAGGTGGCAGGAATAAGTCAAAGGTGAGACATATATTTGGCTTGATTTAGTGGGAAATCAATCATTCAAATACAACTTTTTAATATGAAAGATATAATATGCAAAATATAATTTTTATTTATAAGTTAGTAGTGAGAACTGCAAATTATGATATAGATAGTGTTAGAATCTAGGTGTCCTCCAAAAGTCTATGCATATTATTTTATCTAACAAGGTAAACATAACCTTGTGTTCACAGCTTCTATGGGTGTGAGATTTTTTTGCCAGGGGAAATTTTGCTAAATTTTAATTTTTCACTACTAAAATAAGCATCTATTACAGGTTACATATAAGATGCTGTTGAAACCATTAGAACATGGGGGAAGCCATCATGCTTCTCCTCCTCCAAAATGGGGTCTTGGACCCCTGAGCTGGGCATCGGAATGAAGGAGGAGTGACCTGTCCTCAGGCCTAGTGCCTGGAGACTGGGGTGATGCGCGAGATGGCACCGGGGTGAAAATGGAATTGAAGAGTGACCCAGGGAGAGATCTAAAGAGGCTCTGGAGAGAGGTCAACAGGAGATGTCAGAACAGATGGGGAAGTTTGGGAAGAAAGTGTCAGAAGCTTCAGATTTTTGTATGAGTGTGGCTGTCGCAGACTGTTGGTAGGAGGGGGAGGTGCAATGCATTGAGCTGGTTATTGAAAGTTACCAGATGGCTTTGCCTTCCTTCCTATGCAGGATGTAAAATATGTCATCCATTTCTATTTAGAAAAAAACCTTCAGTGTTGTTTTGTTTTAGCTGAAGCAGTGATAGTGATCAGCAGTCTGGAAATCCTACCTTTTTGCAATTTACATTTCTCTTAATACTCCGCACGAATTGATCCTAACCTGAAATTCCTGCCTGGCCTCCATCCTCTGAACAAAGCGAATCTCACTCCACTGGGGCCTTGTGAGACTCCACAGCCACCTTCTCTTTCTAGGCAGGTGTTTTGCGCCTTCCCTCACACAAACAGCTCCCTGAATATGTCACACCCCTCGTTCTCCAGCCCAAGTGCTCCATTCACCTAATTTCATTTTGCAGTGCCTTATGGAGGTAGGAGGAGACAAGGAATTGAGGAGGGTGACAGTTCCAGTTCTTCTCCTACCTGCCCCGCCTCCACAGTTATCCCAGTGAACCCAAGGAGGGCATTTCTTTCTGAATGAGGGTCGGCTCCATTTCTTTCTCTTCTAATCCCTTTCAGGGAGTGCTCAGCTTGGTGAGGAATGAAACCCAATGCTCCATGGCCCCTTTCCAGCTGGGTGCAGTTCCAAACTGCATTCAAAGCCAACACTAATTATGTTCAAGGTTTCTTTTTAGTAACAGAGTAAACACATATGTGAGCTAGTATTAAATATCAATTTTCCCTAATAAGAGGCCTTGGCTATTTTATTGTGGATATGAAGCTGTCTTGATATCTGTATGTGAAGACACTGGCATAGAACCTCATATGTCAGGAGGGGAGGATGGTGCCCTCTGGCAGGAAGCTTCCAATTTTCCGGGACAGCTTTTCTCACATTCTTGCTAAAAAGCCTGTGCCCAGCTCAGCAGCTTGGCAAATAGAGCAAAACCTCCTGGATTTGAATAGCCCTCATAGAGAATCCATGATTGCCAAATAGGGCCACAACAGGTTCATTTTTACATTTTCTCCGTGTAGTTTTTCCTAGACAAATCGATATTTAACTAGTTTGTGGATTTAATCTAGTTTAAATTCATTTAAGAGAATATTGGGCTCTTAAAAAGTGTCAGTTCCATACATGCATATTATCTATGTGGTACCTAGCATAGTACCTAGTACACATTAGACTATTAAAGGTTGGATTTATGAATTATTATGAATCATTAAAGGAAGTCTCTAAATTTCTTTGCTAGGTGGCAGGTTTTTTTTTTTTTTTTTAAAGAAATCTGTTATTGTTGGTAGTTGAAAATGATAAAATCACTTCTTTAAAAATATTCCCTTATCAATTTTATGTCAATCACATCAATTTAAATTTGGAAAGATTCATTATATATTAGATTAATAGTTTTTGGCTTTAGATTACAACCACCTGGGGAGTCCTATCCAAGACCAGTCAAATCGGAATCTTAATTGTGGGCTTTGGCCATCTGGAGTTTTGCTTTTTTAACAGCTTTATTGAGATATAATTAAATACAACAAACTGCATATATTTAAAATGGACAATTTGATAAATTTTAACATATACCTGTGAAACCATCAACATAATCAAGATAGTAAACATATCACCTGTGGTTTTAAAACCAGCTCAGGTGATTCCTAAGCCCAACAGAGCTGAGAACTACTGCAATAGAACCTCAAAATCATGAGCTGGAAGCACATAACTTATAACTGTTCTTCCCTTCCAGTCAGGCAGACTACTCACTGTCACACTACAGATCCACAGCAAATGGTGAGGGCAAGGCTGTGATGGGAGAAGGTGAGAAATAAGTGGGCTTTTCGGCTGGCTCTGCTCTGAGCAGGTACTTGGCCTGAAATACTCTCGGTTCAGTTGATCACAATCTTAGATGAGAGAAAAGGAACCTCACAGTTGAATGATGCTCCATATATCAGATTCTGTATAACAACCTTACTGGTGGTTTTTCAGCCACTGCTAGTAAAATAGCGCACCTTTAAAAGTCAGCCAATTGGAATAACATTAATATCCAATATTAGGGCAGTGATTAAATAGATATGGCTTCTTTACATGGTAGAATATTCAGACACTAAAAATGATTTTATAGAATATTTAATGAGTTGGGGAAATGTTCACAGTGTATGGTTAAGTGAGAATAGCAGGTTGATAAACCAGTGTGTGCTGAATGATACCACTTCTATTCTGAAAAAAGTGAATACAGACACAAGAAAAATAAAAGACTTGGGAAACATACACCAAAACATTAACATGAACATGGAAGAAAATGTTTAAATTTCTTTTTAAAAAAATTCTGTACTTTTTATATTTTGGAAAACAAAAACAATTTTTTGATCAGAAAGAATAAATATTATTAAACATTAGCTGCAAACATTCCCCCACCTAAAAATGAAACCTTATCTAAAATAATGCAGTAGAAATGAAGGAAGAATATAAAAATCATTAGCATTCTAGCTTCGTACTAGTATGCATTACCCAGTAGACTCTCACTAAATGTTTCTTGAGTGATTTCAGTAAATGACTGGAGCTAAGCAAAATAAACAAACCCCTGCTCAAGTTGGAACAAGTTCAGTTGCTTTTCAGAATCATCAAAGCAAATTGTTTTGTTTATTCTATTAAACTCAAGTTCGAGGTTGCATGGCATTTGTATTACTGTTGAAGTGTGCTGGCATTTCATTTCATTTTGACTGACTCCAACTGTTTTCCAGTAAGAAGACTGGGCAATATGCAAATAAGCAGGTTGCTGCATATGGGCTGTTGTAATAGTTCTTGGCCATTTCAGAAAAGCTTCAATCCGAAGAGTATTCTCTCCAATATGGAAGGAGACATGAAATGAGTCTCTATCCCTTACCCTGTTGAAGTAGATTAAATATTTATGATGTGTACAACATGTGGCTGAAGTATAGTAGAAACTCCCTAATCCCTGTATGTCCTATTCCCATCCTTTACATGCGGCCTGGCTCTGCTTACTCTTGCCAACTTGCAGCTTCACTCGCTCTCTTTGTCTGTTCTTATTACATCTCAGCCTACAGATGTGCTCAAATCTCCTCTGGCCTAAAATCACTTCTCATCCTGCTTTTCCTTAGAGTTATCACTCTATTTCTCCCCTTTCTTTCCTGCCAGTGTCTCAATGAGGTTGTCATTATTTACTGCCTGATTCCAACCAGAAGTACTTTCTGTCTCCTTTGGACCACCTAAGCCCTTTGTTTGTCCTTCACAGTATTTACCATGGTCACATCTTTACCCCTGTGCCAGGGCAGGAATAGTCCTATCTTTGATGCATTTCTCCTTCCACTTCTGAATTCCTGGGAACACAGCAGTCCCTTGGGGACTGGTTTCTTAGACTTTAAAGTATCTCCTTTTAAATTAAAAAAAAAAAATTGTAGAGGCAAGCTCTCACTATGTTGCCCAGGCTGGTCTTGAACTTCTGGGCCCAAGCAGTCCTCCCACCTCAGCCTTCCAGAGTGCTGGGATTACAGTCGTGAGCCACCACACCCAACCTAAGGTACCTCTTAGTTCAAAAATATGAAAAGGTTTGTAGAGGCTTCTGGCTTTTTCCTGGAACTAATTTCCACTAAGTGTCCTGTGTTTTTTCCACATATCAAACATATCTAAAGATACTGCTTTTCTAACTTTAACTAAAATGTAGTGTCATCTAGTGGCTTTCCCTCCTCTTTGCAAAGTTTTTGTTTGTGTATTTACTTAATTCTTTGAGCAGAAATGGAAGAGGCCATGCCACAGCAGGGTCAGAAAGACCTGGATTCAAATGCCATCTCTGACATGGACAAGCTCTCTGACTTTGGAGTCTGTCACTATACTTCTCTGTGCCTTAATATGCCCACGTATGAAATTGTTGCATTAATGTCCACCCTTATGGGATTATTGTGAGGATTCAAAGAGGTGTTTGAAAGCCCTGAGTCCCAAGTATGGGCCATGAAAATTACTCACTGAATGCTGGAGCACTTCCTTTCTTCCTGGCTCCTTCCTTTTTCATACCTGAAAACATGTTCAGAACAAAGAAGCTGCACTGAGGTGTGAATGCCCAGTAGCTAGTGAGTTTGTACGACGCAAACTGGTATCCCAGCATATTGCTAAATCACTACACTTCATAAGCTTCCTGGGTATCCACTGTCAGATCACAAACCACAAATGTAAGGTCATGAATGCCAACAGTCTCTTCCCTCTGCTTTACTCAACCAGTGTGATCTGTCCAAAGAATCTGAAGTAACAGAAAATATACATATCAAGTATTAAAGCAGCAGATGGTATTCATATGCCACTAGCTCTCTGTGCTGCTCAGTCCCTCACACATCCATAGTCATAGCAGAGGGGACGGGGAAAAAATCACATTTCTTTCTTTTCTTGGAATTGCCATCTTTTTCTCATCTCTGATGCCAATGTCTTCTCACAAGATTTCCAAGAGAAGAAAAGTCTCACTGTTCTGGAAATGCCAGAAAACGTTCCAAAACTTGCTTAGCATTCTTCCTAGCAACAAATCCAACAACTTCCTCCACATTTCTTCCGGGTGGCATGGCTCTCATTGTGTTTATCACTTTCTGCTCCCAACTAGCTGTACAACCTTGGGCCATTAGTCCTCTTTCTGTGCCTCAGTTTTCTCATCTATTAGATAGGGATATTAAAATTGCCTACTTCATTAAGTTGTCATGAGGATCAAATATATGCCAACCAGTTATAACAGTACTCAGGATGGAGTAAACACTCAACATATTGCTATGTGGTCATTTTGCCTGCATAACTAATGGATGAACCTATGGGTCAGTGGATGTGGACTAAGAATTACAAAATACCTGGAGTCTTGGCTTAGCCACTTACTAGCTACGATGAGCCACTGAGAAGTTCCTTACTGAAACTTATTTTTTAAATCTGTAAAATGCTAGAAAAACACTTTTTCAGTATTAAATGAGATTACCTCTCTGAAAAATGACTCAAAATGCCATTGAACATAAAATGGTATTATCTCCTATCTCTGTTCTTGAGCAGTAGCTGCCAAGTCTTAGAGTCTTTGCATTTCTTGTGGCACCTAGTGGGTCTACAACACCAGTTGTTGAAGGAAAAGTTTACCCATTCAGCACAGCTGAGAAGAAGGAAGCAAGCCAGAAAGCCCTCTGAATGGTCATCAGAGATGGCATGAAATTCACACATTCACTCATGTGCTTTTTTAACAGGCTGGTGCATCAGGCCCTCTCTCTGAGGCACTTCAGTTTTACTTTACCCAGAGTCAGCCTGGAGAGGACCAGGCATATCCAATTAGTGGAGTGAGGCTGGGTTTAATTGCTCTGGGCAGGCATACTGACCACCTGAGAAGTGGCACCTGACTGTAATGGTGGAGACAGAAAAACTAAGAACAGCAGCCAGGAGAACTTAAAAAGCCCTTCGGTGTGAGTCTTTTTACCGTAAGGAGAGCTCCCGTGAGGCTGATTGAGAACTAAATTAGACAAAGCAGTTGAGATCTTCTTCAGAGAACAGTTTCACTTTGACAAGGGGATACCGATGACCTAAAATGACAGATTCTGCTAATTTCCATGATTGCCTCAGGGAAGGTTGAAGCTAACTTGGCTCTGTTTTTGCAATATGTTTCTCAAACATAAATTCTTGCTCGACTGCACAGGTAATTATTCCAGCTACAAAGTTCGTATTGCCAATTATCTCAACTATGGCCTCATTTTCTCTAATGATGCCGAAACCTCATTCTTCTGGATTTTGCAATCTCTAACGAGTAAATGTTAACACCTTTATCCAGCAAATGAAGTGCTTGGTCATATCCATTTATGTAGCTTATTATATTTTTCAGGATAATTAGCAATCAACTTAGAGTATTGGTAATTATTAATTTTAAGTAATGACATACACTAAAATAAATTTATTTACTAACAATTTGATTTTCACATTTTTATACTATTTTCTCTCTAAAATTGTGTCCAATTTGGTATTGTTGTTGGCTTTTAAATTTTTTATTAGTAGCATGAATGTTATGCTAGATGGTGTTCTTGTCTAATTCATAGATGATGGCATAACGAATATTTTGTAAGGACAGGATAGGGAAGTCAAAAGTTTTTAGCAGGTTGGGATAATGGACCCAATCTAAGAAGGTGAAATATTGATGTTGTGAAAATAAAGCCTTCATTCGTTTCTAACAAAAAGACCTACATAAAGATTAGGGGAATATTAACTGTCAGTCTGAAATGTAGCCGTAAGAATGGCAGTAAATGGAGTGCTGTAATCTTAGTCTGCGTGAATTTGGGCACTCTGGGCCGTAGAAAACAGCAACTGACTCAGAACACCCTAAGGAGGAGGGACTTACTGCACAGCTGCCCAGTTTGGATCTGTAAAGTAGAAAGTTAGGTTTGAGATGACCTCAAGGGACTGACCTCTTTCACATGGTCTCACATATGGTCTTTTTGCTATCTCTGCATATTTAGTAGGTTCTCCTCTGACTCCCAACATCCAACTAAATCCCAGAGAGAGCTGGTGTGATCAACGCGTCTTACTATTGTCTTTGTTCTAGCGTATCTCTGCACAAAGCTACCTCCTGGGTCATCCACCAGCCTCTGAGGTGCTCACTCCTGATCCAAGCAGCACCTCTACCAAAACAATAGCTGATTTTTTTCTGAACAGTGGGCTGTGGTTGGGGAAGTTAACATTAGAATATGAACCTGGGTGTGGCTCCAAGGGCCAGAATTGTGAGCAATAAGTAAAAGCTACAGGAAGAGAGATTCAGCTCCATATAATTTCCTTAAAATGGAATGGGCTATAGGCAGATAGATGGTTGGATTTAGTGACCTTCCAGGCTCCTTCTGTCTCCCAAAATTGTGTTTTTATTTTTAATAACACTCTTCTATTTCTTCCCAGATGTGTCTAATGAAAACTATCTTTTCACATTATTATTAAAATGAGCTATGAAGATAATTCTGACACAGTATAATTAGGATATGTCTAAGGTGTCAGAAACAGTAATGCTTTTGCATTAGCCTCTTAAAATATATTTCATATGCAACATATTTGTAAATTAGATTTTATTATAGTAAATAACAATGCTATACAAATAAAAGAAATAATTTACCTAGTGTAAATGAAATGGGACAGCAAACCGCGACATGGATCCTTCTCTAAGAGGATTGAAGATGAATGTAAGAGTGTTAGAAAACTTTTTTACACATGAATTATGAATGATGTTCCAGAGATTTCAGTTAGGCATTTAAACTCAGATGTCATGATGGACTGAGTTATTTAGGGCAGTTTTCAGTGATGACTCTTCTGATGGCTGCCTGAGCTGAACTTCTCCAAGATAGTGTAACTAAATCTCAGCATCCAAACTGTACTAATTTGGAAGTGTCTGTGTAAGAATAAAAGTTATTCTGTAAAATGTTAATTCTCTCTCAAACAACAGAAATTTAATTGTTTAGCCTGAGAAAATCTGAAAGCACCACACCATGGAGACTCCAGGAGGCTTCTGTTTCCACTTTCCAGTGTGAGAATGCACTGAGACAAAAAAGACAAAGTAGATATCAGGGCAGAGCAGCCTTGCCTCCAGCCTGCAAGGGAATTGTATTTCTTTGAGGCAATGCATGATCCGGAGAGAGTAGCTTTGTTAAAAGTCTAAAATTCGAGGTCCATCATTTTTGAGACAAGACTCATCTCTCTTGGCTTCAGTTTGCTCACTGATACACTGGTGATGATAATAGTACCTGGGTCAGAGAGTTCTTGTGAGGATGAAAGCACATCTTGGCACAGTGTCTAGCTCACAGAAGGTGCTCAATAGTTTAGCTACTAAGATTATTATTTTCTATTGTTTTTGTTTTTATTTTTGAGACAGGATCTTCCTCTGTTGCCCAGGCTGGAGTGCAGTGGCATGACCTTGGCTCACTGCAGCCTGCTCCTCACTGGCTTAAATCATCCTCTCACCTCAGCCTCTAGAGTAGCTGGGACCACAGGTGTGTTTAAATTGTATCTATTTTAAACAAATGAGTTGTCAGGTGCCGAAAGTGTAGAAAAGACAGAATGTTAGAGCTAGAGGGGTCATCCAAGAATATCTTCCCTGACGATTTTTGTGTGTGTGTGTATTTTTTATAGAGACAGAGTTTCTTCATGTTGCCCAGACTAGTCTCGAACTCCTGGGCTCAGGAGTTAGCCTCCTAAAGTGCTGAGATTACAGGTGTGAGCCGCTGTGCCCAGCCTGCTATTGTTCCTTTTTTTTTGAGACAGAGTCTTGCTCTGTCACCCAGGCTGGAGTGCAGTGGCACCATCTTGGCTTACTGTATCCTCTGCCTCCTGGGTTCAAGTGATTCTCATGCCTTAGCCTCCGAGTAGCTGGCATTACAGGTGTTTTTGTATTTTTTAGTAGAGGCGGGGTTTCACCATGTTGGCCAGGCTTGTCTCGAATTCCTGACCTCAGGTATCTGCCCACCTTGGCTTCCCAAACTGCTGGGATTACAGGCGTGAGCCACTGGACCTGGCCTGTTGTTCCTTAAAAAGCAGGAACCCTGTGGTTATGCATCTCTGCCCAGAGAGCCACGAGCCTCATTACTTCCTAGTCGTCAGTGTGGCTCATGTCTTTGGATCATACCCAGCCTAGCCTGAAACAGAGTTGTGTCTGGCCCCAGCTCATGGTCCATCTGGCTTTCTCCTCCCTAGAAGACCTGACCCCATTCTCATGCTGCTGCTTTGCTTGGACCTTGTGTAAATCACTGTACCTCTTGACCCTGAGTTCCCGCCTCCTGAAAATGGGAACTGCTATAGGGTTTTAAAGTTTTGGATACTATCAATTTAAATTGTATCTATTTTAAACAAATGAGTTGTCAGGTGCTGAAAGTGTAGAAAAGACAGAATGTTAGAGCTAGAGGGGTCATCCAAGAATATCTTCCCTGACTTTCTTTTGCAAAATAATGACACGGGTGCCATTCCACCTGAAATTCTGATTTAAGTGGTCAGGGATTTATTTGGTCTGGATGTGGCCCAGCCATCGATACTTTTTAAAAGCTCACCCAGTGGTGCTAATGCACAGGCAGGGTTGAGAAGCACTTAGCAAGCCCAAGGTCATACTGTTAGTGATGGAGGCAGGTCTAGAACTCATGGTTTCTGCTCTTCTTACTATAGACTGACCCTAAGTTCTGGTTTAGAAGAAGCTTTTTGACGCATTCCTTTTGTGGTTTTACCCTTTCTCATAAAAGTGAGATGTTTAATAAACATAATATTCAAGCACACCTGTTAGTTGGCTTCTGTTTAATTAAGGTTTTATTCTGTTCCACCTTAACCTTATGCTTTTTGTTCCTTATAATGGTGTGTTCAGCAACCCCTTTATTCCAGATGCCTTCTTTTCTTACCGCCTTCAAAGCTACTTCTAAAATATAATTGCATTGCTGAGTTCCTCTCTGACATTGTCAACCTTGATCAAATACTTAGTTCTTCATTGTTTGTTCTTTTCAGTCTGTATTAGATTCTTCCCCGCCATGGCCTGTTGTTGATGTGACTGTGAAGCACAGTGTATTCCCATGAAGCATTAGAGTAGAATAAGATCAAGTGCCTTTTTTTCATTTTGATTTGCGTTCACCGTTGCTTCCTGCTATTTAGGGGTAATTCAGACCTTCTGTACTACACTGCAATGTAATTGGAATAATGTTACCTTTTTTCATTACCTGTTCCCATTAAGTTGCTTAAAATTTCTTAGACATTGATGTCATTAAGTACGATAATGCTTGGTTAAAATTAATCATGGAATTTGATATGTAATAAGTCCCCCTTGTCAAATTTTAGTACTATAGTGGGATTAAATCTCAGTTTAATAGAATTAGCTAACCCAAAACAATTTACATTGTCTTGTGTTATTTATTTATTTTTTTTCCATTTCAGGAATCTTTGTGATATTCTCCCTCAGCATTCTTTATCCCCTGTTTGCTGAAGACTTTGGCCAAAGCTGGTCTTAGCTGTTGGCATTCTCCTGAGAAAAGGATAGCTTCAGAAATCAGAAAAACATTTGGGAGGTATCTAGCCCAGTGGACCTTCTGAAGGTGAGAGTGAATTAGTTCTCTCTTTATCTTTAGAAGACTGAATAAACTGGTCTGTCTTCCAAAATCTACTTGGAAAGTAGTGAAAAGAGGGAAACAGTTATTGAAAATTTTTTATAAGCAATTCATAGTTTTTCTTTTTAGGGAAAACTTTTTAGTAAATATGGAGAAAGCCAATTGGCTATTTTGACCGAACAGGAATTTATTTGAAGTTGGAACTCTGATCTTATGAAGATCTATCTGAGCATACACATACACACACACACACCCCCCTTTTAAAAAATCAGTAATATTTCTCTTTTTGGAAAAATTTCTTATGTATTTAGGGTCTCTATCAGCCTCAATATCTGCCTTACCCTACCTTCTTTTGCTGTTTTAAGGATCAAACAATATAACTTATATGCAAACACTTTGTAAACCTTGAGGTATTATTTGCATAAGTAAGAAAAACAATTTCTACTTTTCCTAAACATTTATAATCCTCAGAAATACTCTCATACCCGCCAATATGTTTTTTCCCCATAGTTTCATTTATTTTCAGTTCAGTTCAGTAAATATTGCTAGGCTCTAAAGAAGCAAAGGTGATAAGTCCTTTTCTTCAAGGAATATCTGCCAAATGCAAGAGACAGCACATAAATAGATATGACCAACTTCTCTATGATAAAAGTATATTGAGGGTGCATTAAGGAATGGAAAAGGCAGCTAATGCAGTCTGGGGCCAGAGGGCTGTGTGTAAAAGCAGGCTTCGTAGAGGAGGTGTCCCCTAAAATGGCTCTTGAAAGTGGAATAGGAGTTAGGTAAAGAGCAGGGTGGGGTGGACAGGGTATTGCAGGTAGGACCAGTGGGTTAGGGGTGCGAAATCCATATGAGAAAGTAAGAAGTCATGGTATGTGTGTGAAAGGAAGGTGAGCAGGAAGCACTGAAGCACTGAGGTGTTATCAGCTGGAAGTCATTGACATTTTATGTGTATTATGCTGGAGGAAGTATAGAGAATGAACTAGAGCAATATTGAAGGAAGGAAAGATCCTTTTTGTAATTAGGATTATTACAAAGGAGAACTAGGAGAACTAGAATTTGGCTAGAAGCAGCATTGAATAGAGAAAGAAAGGGGAATTTGAAAGAGCTGGATTTGGCGGTTGATTGGGCATGGGAAGTAGGAAAATGTCAGGACTTGGGATTCTTGGATTTCTGACGTGGGTGACTGAGAACATGATGATACCAGAAGGGGAATTTAGGAGAGAAGCAGATTTATTCTTGGGAAGGGAAAGACTTTGAAGTATATAAGGGACATCTAGATAGAAATATCCATCAGACAGCTAAGTGTGGAGGTAAGGGGAAGATTTAGAACTAGAAACGTTCACTTGAGAGTTATAGGCAATGGTTAAAAATATTTTTTTAATTATACATTTGATTTTGTATTTAAGCCTTCAGTATTATTCATTTATTTACCACTTACCATATTCTCTATTTTCATTTTATTCTGACATTATCTGCTGTTTTTGTATCTATAGTTTTTCTTCTTATTTTCTTGGCATAATAAATTATGATTTTTTTCCTGGAGACAGATATGGTGACCTTTCCAGTTTGATAAAATGAAATTCAAAGCAGTCTTTAACAAACAGTGTAAACCCTAAAGTCAAGGACAGTAACAAGCCAGTGCTATTCTCCATTTTAATTCACAATAGCTACAGCAATTATTTAAGAAAGGAGCTTTACTTTCTAAAATGTCATTCTTTTTCAGTATCAGTCATGAGTCCTTGTCAAATTCTCACTTTCATTGCTCTGCCCAGTGTTTCAGCATTGCTTATGGGAGACTGAGAGGGTCTTTCTTGCATTCTTCAGTGGGATGGTGTTAGGGCCCCTCCCTTTGGGTCTTCTCAGCATCCACCCAGGACATGGTTGAGACCTGTTATAACAGAGCCTGCACTGTTTGAGAGCAAGTCCACCCAAGTTAGACTGCTGAAATTCATTCTCACAGCCTTCTTTGAGGGAATGTCTGGGGTAAAAATTTCAAATTCAAATAATGCTTACAATAGTACTATTTTGAGTGAATTTTATTTGATTACTGTGATCTTAATTAGCTTACTGATTTTTTTCCTTAATACCCATTGGAAAGCTACAGAATGCTCCATTTTTACTCTCTGTAGTTCACTACCATCTTTCCAGGAACTTTAAGATCCACAAATCTGTCACTTTTTCATACACAAGAAAAATAATTTGAGGCAAAATTAAGTAACTTACTTAACACTAACAGCTGGAACCAAAGCCCTGGTCTCCTGAATCTCATTCTGTCTTTTCCACTTCATCATTTTTTTTCTCTCATTCTAAATCTTTATTGAGCTGTGAAGTTATCTATATATCTTAAAATAGGGAATTGAATTAAGTAAATCAGTTCACACCAATGACAGTTGCTTTGGTTAATCACTCTAGATGCAACAATCAGATTCTCTTTTAACACTTGAAGCTCTGATTAAGGCTTTATTATTTTTAAATTTTATAGTTTTTAATTTTTAACATGGATTTTGTTTTTGGCAGCCTTTATTTCTCTAGACTGGTTTTACCAGTGAAATGAAAGATTAGTACAGAATCAAACCACCTGTATTTAAATTCTAGTTAAAAAAGACATCAGTGACTTTAAAACCAACACTTTTAGGCACAGGATATTACCTTTTTTATTCATTTTTAAATTCATACATAATGATTATACATATTTCATATACAAATTAGTTATATTTACAGGTGATATTTGATACATGCATACACTGTGTAATGATTAAATCAGATTAATTGGGTATATCCATCACCTCAAACATTTATCATTTCTTTGTGTTGGGAACATTAGAAATCTTTCTTCTAGCTATTTTGAAATATACAATAAATCATGCTTAACTACAGTCATCCAGAACAAGATATTTCTGATTTGGTCAATTACATTGCAATCTACTGTGAGTTTTATGTATAGAGGATGAATTCATGGAAACGCTGCGTTAGTATAATTTAGAATGACGGCACATGCATGCAAGTTGTAGGTGGTCTTGAAGACAATGAATTGTTTTCTGAAGTCCACAGAATGGTCAGTCTTTGCTGTGAAACCAGTGGGCTGTAAATTATCAGGGTGCGTGTACAAAACATGATTCACTCATCCCAAAAGCTGCCAGTAACAAAAGAAGTTTCTATTTATTTATGCACAGAACACGAAGAATATTTCTCCCTGTTTCAGTCTGTCTTTTTGCCTTTCTATTTTCTCTCTCTCTGTGAATATTTTTCTGTCTTACTCATATTCGCTGCATGATAGACACACACTAATATGATGTCTCCAAAACATGAGACCCTTGACAGTTTGTGGAACTGGCAGTGGAAACAGCATGCTGAGGATAAGGGGTGAGTGCTGTGGGGAGACATTGGCATTTGCTAAATGTTTGCGCTGTGCATCGCTTGGCTACATTGGGCAGAACAACAGTATGAGCAGGGATTAATAGATATGGAAACTATTGCAGACTATGAACACAAGATGGTATGATGGCTGAGAAAGGGGAGGTCAGCTTTCACCACTGTTATCTGACTTGGTGGTGGTCTTCTTCTGCACTATCTTACCGTGGGTGAAGGATAGAATTCAACGGTATTAGGTGACTGCTTTCTGCTTGGATTCCAAAGTGAGTATTGTAAGTGTCATTGTGCAAACAAAGCAATGCATGCAATTTATGTTAGTTTTGGAGTTGCCACTTAGAAGTATTGAGAGTTTGGAATAGCACTGGAGACTGCCTTCCTTATGCCCTGTGGTTAGAGCACAGCATTCTGCAAGAGGAGGGTTGTATGGGAAAACTCCTATTGGGAAGTGGAAGGCATGGGTGAGTTGCTGGGGTGACACTTTGAATGGGCAGTATTCCAACAGGCTCAGATCATATTTAACAGTAAAATGTGTTGCCGTATGCCCTTTTATAATGTGGGGTTTTAAAAAGAAAGAGGAAAGGAAATGCTGAGCCACTAACTTTGGGTACAAATTCAATCCCATAATGGAGATCGTAGACTTTACATCAGCAATTTGTGGGCCGTTTTGGTGGAGGACAATGACAACAGATTTCTAATCAGATAATGTCCTGCTACATTTCAATTTTCACTCTCCACTGCCTTTTGTTGTCTGGGTACTTTTGAAATTATTCTTGATTGAGGTTTATTATTAACTTTTGAACCCCAGCTACTGAACTAATACCTTGCTACTCATGTGAAAATGAGAATGGTGACTAGAGAATTTGTTTTTGCCTTAGTTAATAAAATAGCACAACAGCATAATATGAATTAATGGCTCTTCACATTTTCTCATAATATAAGCTGGATTCATTTTCCCTTGGGAATCTATTTCAAATTCATGCCCTAATAAAACCATTCTTGTCAGTTGTTGACTTTCTAGCTTTTTAAAAGCATCTCCATAATGGATAAGTAGATAACAATAAATAATAAATAATTTTGATCTTAAACTTTAAAAACATGTTTATTGTTCTTATTATATTAAAATGGAAAAATAAAACAACTTCCTTTTCACGATCAATAGTATAAGTATTTGTGCTGTTTGTTTTAGGCAAGAACCATCCTAAGGCAATTATATCTTTTAATATATAAGAGCTATGAGGAAAGATTGAGGTAAAAAAAAGATTGAAGATGCAGAACTACTAACAGGGTTCTGTTCACCCAACATAACATAAACGTCCTTCATTTAGAGGACATGTGCATTATCGATAGAACTATTCAAAAATCCCAATATCCACTTGGATAATAACTGTTACCAGTATTTCAAATTATTGTCTCTCCTTTTCTGTTTCCTCTCCTTGCTGTCAGAGGTTTCATGTTTTATTTAGTGTCATCATATTAGTATGTGTGTATCACAGAGAATGTAAATGAGAAAGACAGAGACAGAGACCAAGAAAGACAGAAAGAGGCAAAGAGAGAGACTAAGAGGAGAGAGAAATATTCCTCTTGTCCTACACATAAACCAAAGCAGTATTTGAAGTTCTTTTCTCCCCTCAGTCTGATTTCTTTGCTTATTTGGCCTTAAAATGATATAATCTGTAACTCAGAATCCATAAACAGGTTCACAGGGCTACATCCTGAGTTGGGGATCAGAACATACAGTCACTGTGGTGGACCTGTGATGTGCCACTCAGATCCCCTGCCCTTTCCTGACTGAAGCACTCTTTCTCCAGCTTCTTGGAGTGTTGACAGCTGATGGCTCACTTGGGTCACTCCTTTTGGGGATTGTCCTCTGCCTTCAGCTAATCAGAGCTGCCTCACCCAAGATTATACGATTTGCCCCAGGCCCATGTACATTCAATGAGTGGTCGATTTGGGGACACAAAGGCTCTTGACTCAGTTCAGGACAGTGGGTTGGCTGAGGCTTTCATTGTGACAGCACCACAGCACCACGGCCCAACTTCTCCAACTCCTTTGTCCTGCTTTGCACATTCCCCTTGGGGTTGTGCTCAGGGGCCCTCACCAATAAAATCCCTGCCTGCAGATCTTCATCTCAGAGCCTGGTTCCAGAGAAACCTGAACTGCAGCAATCACCGTACGTGAGCCATGCAATGTAGCGTGTGTGTATATCAGGATGGGATTACCTGTCTTCATAGTACTGTGATAAGGTACTGGCCCTGGAATCACAATCAAGATCTGTGACAATGTAGCCCAGGCCCTTACTATAAAAAATTAGGGTAAAAATACCTACCTTTTAGAGTTCTTGCCAGGATTTAACAGCAGAGTATTCGGTACCTGGAACATAGGAAACATTCACTGCATCATAGCTATTATTATAATTACCAGTAATTACCTATAAGTAACCCATAAATAGTGCACCAGTTCTGACCAACTGGACAATACAGAGTGCACTTTGATGTCATTTTTATTACAGCATTTGCTTTAGTAGAATATGGAGGTTAATAAAAGATGCATCACTTGCAATTTTAAATAATTCCTTAATGTTAGTCCCCATTAATAAGGTATGTGGAGAAATTGGACAGGATTCCAAAGAGAAACCAAAGTGATTAAAGAAATGAGGAGAAACTTCTCTGAGTAAAAGTTAAAGGAACTGGAATTGTTTAGGATAAGAAAATTGAGGCATAACCCACCTTATATCATCAAATAAGTGGAAATCTTTCGTGAGGAGGATATTGGACATTTTTTGCCTATGTTCAGAGGATAGAACAAGAGGAAATGGACATACATTAAAGAAGGAAGATAGTTAGATTTATATCAAGAGAACTCCTCTGCTCTTGACAATAAAACACTGGAAGAGGCTTGTAAAATATACACTTCTGAAAATCTTCGAAAAAGAAGAGAACATTCAGTCCTGAGTTACTGAGATGCTTCCCAGAGTATATAAGAACTCTGAACTCTGTGATTTCAGAAATAATGCCTCCTAGAAATTCAAACACATATGTTTTGTTCTGCAAGTGAAAGAAAATAATTACTTTCATTTTCTCTATAACTTTCTCGTAGTATCTTTGTGTGCAGACACACCTTGTATGCTTTTCTGAACGTGTAACAAGTCTTTCTTTCCTTTTTTTTTTTTTGAGACGGAGTCTCGCTTTGTCACCCAGGCTGGAGTGCAGTGGCCAGATCTCAGCTCACTGCAAGCTCCGCCTCCTGGGTTCACGCCATTCT